>NC_091389.1:8818810-8820268 GCF_038502225.1 Cherax quadricarinatus | reverse complement strand
TTGTCAGGGTTGTGGGGAGGTTGTCAGTTGTGTGGGGAGGTTCTCAGGGGTGCGGGGAGGTTGTCAGGGTTGTGGGGAGGTTGTCAGGTGTGTGGGGAGGTTGTCAGGGGTGCGAGGAGGTTGTCAGGGGTGCGGGGAAGTTGTCAGAGTTGTGGGGAGGTTGTCAGGCCTGTTGGGGGGTTGTCGAAGCTGTGGGGGGGTTGTCGAAGCTGTGGGGAGGTTGTCAGGGGTGTGGGGGAAGTTGTCAGGCTGTGGGGAGGTTGTCAGGGGTGTGGGGAAGTTGACAGGCTGTGGGGAGGTTGTCAGGGGTGTGGGGAGGTTGTCAGGGGTGTGGGGAGGTTGTCAGGCTGTGGGGAGGTTGTCAGGGGTGCGTGGAGGTTGTCAGGGGTGTGGGGAAGTTGTCAGGCTGTGGGGAGGTTGTCAGAGGTGTGGGGAAGTTGTCAGGCTGTGGGGAGGTTGTCAGGGGTGTGGGGAAGTTGTCAGGCTGTGGGGAGGTTGTCAGGGGTGTGGGGAAGTTGTCAGGCTGTGGGGAGGTTGTCAGGCGGTGGGGACGTTGTCAGGGGTGTGGGGAGGTTGTCAGGCTGTGGGGAGGTTGTCAGGGGTGTGGGGAAGTTGTCAGGCTGTGGGGAGGTTGTCAGGCTGTGGGGAGGTTTTCAGGGGTGTGGGGAGGTTGTCAGGGGTGTGGGGAGGTTGTCAGGCTGTGGGGAGGTTGTCAGGGGTGTGGGGAAGTTGTCAGGCTGTGGGGAGGTTGTCAGGGGTGTGGGGAGGTTGTCAGGCTGTGGGGAGGTTGTCAGGGGTGTGGGGAGGTTGTCAGGCTGTGGGGAGGTTGTCAGGCTGTGGGGAGGTTGTCAGGGGTGTGGGGAGGTTGTCAGGGGTGTGGGGAGATTGTCAGGCTGTGGGGAGGTTGTCAGGGGTGTGGGGAAGTTGTCAGAGTTGTGGGGAGGTTGTCAGGGCTGTAGGGAGGTTGTCAGGCCTGTGGGGGGTTGTCGAAGCTGTGGGGAGGTTGTCAGGGGTGTGGGGAAGTTGTCAGGCTGTGGGGAGGTTGTCAGGGGTGTGGGGAGGTTGTCAGGCTGTGGGGAGGTTGTCAGGGGTGTGGGGAGGTTGTCAGGCTGTGGGGAGGTTGTCAGGCTGTGGGGAGGTTGTCTGGGGTGTGGGGAAGTTGTCAGGCTGTGGGGAGGTTGTCAGGGTGTGGGGAGGTTGTCAGGGGTGTGGGGAGGTTGTCAGGCTGTGGGGAGGTTGTCAGGGGTGTGGGGAAGTTGTCAGGCTGTGGGGAGGTTGTCAGGGTGTGGGGAGGTTGTCAGGGGTGTGGGGAGGTTGTCAGGCTGTGGGGAGGTTGTCAGGGGTGTGGGGGAAGTTGTCAGGCTGTGGGGAGGTTGTCAGGGGTGTGGGGAGGTTGTCAGGGGTGTGGGGAGGTTGTCAGGCTGTGGGGAGGTTGTCAGGGGTGTGGGGGAAGTTGTC
>NC_091389.1:8796310-8811310 GCF_038502225.1 Cherax quadricarinatus | reverse complement strand
TGATAGACTGATGTTAGTTGTGATAGACTGATGTTAGTTGTGATAGACTGATGTTAGTTGTGATAGACTGAGTTGTTGTGATAGACTGATGTTAGTTGTGATAGACTGAGTTGTTGTGATAGACTGAGTTGTTGTGATAGACTGATGTTAGTTGTGATAGACTGATGTTAGTTGTGATAGACTGAGTTGTTGTGATAGACTGATGTTTGTTGTGATAGACTGAGTTGTTGTGATAGACTGATGTTAGTTGTGATAGACTGATGTTAGTTGTGATAGACTGATGTTAGTTGTGATAGACTGATGTTAGTTGTGTTAGACTGAGTTGTTGTGATAGACTGAGTTGTTATGATAGACTGAGTTGTTGTGATAGACTGAGTTGTTGTGATAGACTGAGTTGTTGTGATAGACTGAGTTGTTGTGATAGACTGAGTTTAGTTGTTGTGGTAGACTGATGTTAGTTGTGATAGACTGATGTTAGTTGTGATAGACTGATGTTAGTTGTGATAGACTGATGTTAGTTGTGATAGACTGAGTTGTTGTGATAGACTGATGTTAGTTGTGATAGACTGATGTTAGTTGTGATAGACTGATGTTAGTTGTGATAGACTGAGTTGTTGTGATAGACTGATGTTAGTTGTGATAGACTGATGTTAGTTGTGATAGACTGAGTTGTTGTGATAGACTGATGTTAGTTGTGATAGACTGAGTTGTTGTGATAGACTGATGTTAGTTGTGATAGACTGATGTTAGTTGTGATAGACTGATGTTAGTTGTGATAGACTGATGTTAGTTGTGATAGACTGAGTTGTTGTGATAGACTGATGTTAGTTGTGATAGACTGATGTTAGTTGTGATAGACTGATGTTAGTTGTGATAGACTGAGTTGTTGTGATAGACTGATGTTAGTTGTGATAGACTGAGTTGTTGTGATAGACTGATGTTAGTTGTGATAGACTGAGTTGTTGTGATAGACTGATGTTAGTTGTGATAGACTGATGTTAGTTGTGATAGACTGATGTTAGTTGTGATAGACTGATGTTAGTTGTGATAGACTGAGTTCTTGTGATAGACTGATGTTAGTTGTGATAGACTGATGTTAGTTGTGATAGACTGAGTTCTTGTGATAGACTGAGTTGTTGTGATAGACTGATGTTAGTTGTGATAGACTGATGTTAGTTGTGATAGACTGATGTTAGTTGTGATAGACTGAGTTCTTGTGATAGACTGATGTTAGTTGTGATAGACTGAGTTCTTGTGATAGACTGATGTTAGTTGTGATAGACTGATGTTAGTTGTGATAGACTGAGTTCTTGTGATAGACTGAGTTGTTGTGATAGACTGATGTTAGTTGTGATAGACTGATGTTAGTTGTGATAGACTGATGTTAGTTGTGATAGACTGAGTTCTTGTGATAGACTGATGTTAGTTGTGATAGACTGATGTTAGTTGTGATAGACTGAGTTCTTGTGATAGACTGATGTTAGTTGTGATAGACTGATGTTAGTTGTGATAGACTGATGTTAGTTGTGATAGACTGATGTTAGTTGTGATAGACTGAGTTCTTGTGATAGACTGATGTTAGTTGTGATAGACTGAGTTCTTGTGATAGACTGATGTTAGTTGTGATAGACTGATGTTAGTTGTGATAGACTGATGTTAGTTGTGATAGACTGATGTTAGTTGTGATAGACTGATGTTAGTTGTGATAGACTGATGTTAGTTGTGATAGACTGAGTTGTTGTGATAGACTGATGTTAGTTGTGATAGACTGATGTTAGTTGTGATAGACTGAGTTGTTGTGATAGACTGATGTTAGTTGTGATAGACTGATGTTAGTTGTGATAGACTGATGTTAGTTGTGATAGACTGATGTTAGTTGTGATAGACTGATGTTAGTTGTGATAGACTGATGTTAGTTGTGATAGACTGATGTTAGTTGTGATAGACTGATGTTAGTTGTGATAGACTGATGTTAGTTGTGATAGACTGATGTTAGTTGTGATAGACTGATGTTAGTTGTGATAGACTGATTCACTGATTTAAAGTTTGATAAGATATTAAAAGGACCCCAATGTTAATATCAAGGGTACCAGTGTTAATATCAAGGGTACCAGTGTTAATATCAAGGGTACCAGTGTTAATATCAAGGGTACCAGTGTTAATATCAAGGGTACCAGTGTTAATATCAAGGGTACCAGTGTTAATATCAAGGGTACCAGTGTTAATATCAAGGGTACCAATGTTAATATCAAGGGTACCAGTGTTAATATTAAGGGTACCAATGTTAATATCAAGGGTACCAGTGTTAATATCAAGGGTACCAATGTTAATATCAAGGGTACCAGTGTTAATATCAAGAGTACCAATGTTAATATCAAGGGTACCAGTGTTAATATCAAGGTTACCAGTGTTAATATCAAGGTTACCAATGTTAATATCAAGGGTACCAATGTTAATATCAAGAGTACCAGTGTTAATATCAAGGTTACCAATGTTAATATCAAGGGTACCAATGTTAATATCAAGAGTACCAATGTTAATATCAAGGGTACCAGTGTTAATATCAAGAGTACCAATGTTAATATCAAGGGTACCAGTGTTAATATCAAGGTTACCAATGTTAATATCAAGGGTACCAGTGTTAATATCAAGAGTACCAGTGTTAATATCAAGGGTACCAATGTTAATATCAAGGGTACCAATGTTAATATCAAGGGTACCAATGTTAATATCAAGGGTAATTTACACACGTTACTATGTATCTGTATGAACTTACTTATATAGTCACCTACTTACCTATTTACGTACCTACTTAATTACCTACTTACCTAATTACACTCATCAGTTAGAACTGCCTAGCATCAGTTAGAACTGCCTAGCATCAGTTAGAACTGCCTAGCATCAGTTAGAACTGCCTAGCATCAGTTAGAACTGCCTAGCATCAGTTAGAACTGCCTAGCATCAGTTAGAACTGCCTAGCATCAGTTAGAACTGCCTAGCATCAGTTAGAACTGCCTAGCATCAGTTAGAACTGCCTAGCATCAGTTAGAACTGCCTAGCATCAGTTAGAACTGCCTAGCATCAGTTAGAACTGCCTAGCATCAGTTAGAACTGCCTAGCATCAGTTAGAACTGCCTAGCATCAGTTAGAACTGCCTAGCATCAGTTAGAACTGCCTAGCATCAGTTAGAACTGCCTAGCATCAGTTAGAACTGCCTAGCATCAGTTAGAACTGCCTAGCATCAGTTAGAACTGCCTAGCATCAGTTAGAACTGCCTAGCATTAGTTAGAACTGCCTAGCATCAGTTAGAACTGCCTAGCATCAGTTAGAACTGCCTAGCATCAGTTAGAACTGCCTAGCATCAGTTAGAACTGCCTAGCATCAGTTAGAACTGCCTAGCATCAGTTAGAACTGCCTAGCATCAGTTAGAACTGCCTAGCATCAGTTAGAACTGCCTAGCATCAGTTAGAACTGCCTAGCATCAGTTAGAACTGCCTAGCATCAGTTAGAACTGCCTTAGCATCAGTTAGAACTGCCTAGCATTAGTTAGAACTGCCTAGCATCAGTTAGAACTGCCTAGCATCAGTTAGAACTGCCTAGCATTAGTTAGAACTGCCTAGCATCAGTTAGAACTGCCTAGCATCAGTTAGAACTGCCTAGTATCAGTTAGAACTGCCTAGCATCAGTTAGAACTGCCTAGCATTAGTTAGAACTGCCTAGCATCAGTTAGAACTGCCTAGCATCAGTTAGAACTGCCTAGCATCAGTTAGAACTGCCTAGCATCAGTTAGAACTGCCTAGCATCAGTTAGAACTGCCTAGCATCAGTTAGAACTGCCTAGCATCAGTTAGAACTGCCTAGCATTAGTTAGAACTGCCTAGCATTAGTTAGAACTGCCTAGCATTAGTTAGAACTGCCTAGCATTAGTTAGAACTGCCTAGCATCAGTTAGAACTGCCTAGCATCAGTTAGAACTGCCTAGCATTAGTTAGAACTGCCTAGCATCAGTTAGAACTGCCTAGCATCAGTTAGATCTGCCTAGCATCAGTTAGAACTGCCTAGCATCAGTTAGAACTGCCTAGCATCAGTTAGAACTGCCTAGCATCAGTTAGAACTGCCTAGCATTAGTTAGAACTGCCTAGCATTAGTTAGAACTGCCTAGCATTAGTTAGAACTGCCTAGCATTAGTTAGAACTGCCTAGCATTAGTTAGAACTGCCTAGCATCAGTTAGAACTGCCTAGCATCAGTTAGAACTGCCTAGCATTAGTTAGAACTGCCTAGCATCAGTTAGAACTGCCTAGCATCAGTTAGAACTGCCTAGCATTAGTTAGAACTGCCTAGCATTAGTTAGAACTGCCTAGCATCAGTTAGAACTGCCTAGCATCAGTTAGAACTGCCTAGCATTAGTTAGAACTGCCTAGCATCAGTTAGAACTGCCTAGCATCAGTTAGAACTGCCTAGCATCAGTTAGATCTGCCTAGCATCAGTTAGAACTGCCTAGCATCAGTTAGAACTGCCTAGCATCAGTTAGAACTGCCTAGCATCAGTTAGAACTGCCTAGCATTAGTTAGAACTGCCTAGCATTAGTTAGAACTGCCTAGCATTAGTTAGAACTGCCTAGCATTAGTTAGAACTGCCTAGCATTAGTTAGAACTGCCTAGCATCAGTTAGAACTGCCTAGCATCAGTTAGAACTGCCTAGCATCAGTTAGAACTGCCTAGCATCAGTTAGAACTTCCTAGCATCAGTTAGAACTGCCTAGCATCAGTTAGAACTGCCTAGCATCAGTTAGAACTGCCTAGCATCAGTTAGAACTGCCTAGCATCAGTTAGAACTGCCTAGCATCAGTTAGAACTGCCTAGCATCAGTTAGAACTGCCTAGCATCAGTTAGAACTGCCTAGCATCAGTTAGAACTGCCTAGCATTAGTTAGAACTGCCTAGCATCAGTTAGAACTGCCTAGCATCAGTTAGAACTGCCTAGCATCAGTTAGAACTGCCTAGCATCAGTTAGAACTGCTTAGCATGAGTAAGAACTGCCTAGCATGGGCCAGTAGGCCTGCTGTAGTGCTCCTTTCTATGTTCAAAAGTAATAATCGAACTAAAAATCACATGAGAGGAAAAAGAAGAAGAAGCAAGAAGAAAGTGTACTTAACGAGTTCTGTCCTTGTTAAGGACACACCTAAATTGCCTCATTAATTCACCTTATGGGTGGTTCAAGGTTCCTGTAACAGAATTTCTGGAGGTAATCACAGCCCAGGAATATTGACACTTTACCAGGCTCCCTGACACCTCTCAGTGTATATACACTGTGATATACACCTCTCAGTGTATATACACTGTGATATACACCTCTCAGTGTATATACACTGTGATATACACCTCTCAGTGTATATACACTGTGATATACACCTCTCAGTGTATATACACTGTGATATACACCTCTCAGTGTATATACACTGAGATATACACCTCTCAGTGTATATATACTGTGATATACACCTCTCAGTGTATATACACTGTGATATACACCTCTCAGTGTATATACACTGTGATATACACCTCTCAGTGTATATACACTGTGATGTACACCTCTCAGTGTATATACACTGTGATATACACCTCTCAGTGTGGATGGATAGATGGATTCCGTGGGGCTAGTGGATGGATAGATGGATTCCGTGGGGCAAGTGGATGGATAGATGGATTCCGTGGGGCTAGTGGATGGATAGATGGATTCCGTGGGGCTAGTGGATGGATAGATGGATTCCGTGGGGCAAGTGGATGGATAGATGGATTCCGTGGGGCTAGTGGATGGATAGATGGATTCCGTGGGGCTAGTGAATGGATAGATGGATTCCGTGGGGCTAGTGGATAGATAGATGGATTCCGTGGGGCTAGTGGATGGATAGATGGATTCCGTGGGGCTAATGGATGGATAGATGGATTCCGTGGGGCTAGTGGATGGATAGATGGATTCCGTGGGGCTAGTGGATGGATAGATGGATTCCGTGGGGCTAGTGGATGGATAGATGGATTCCGTGGGGCTAGTGGATGGATAGATGGATTCCGTGGGGCTAATGGATGGATAGATGGATTCCGTGGGGCTAGTGGATGGATAGATGGATTCCGTGGGGCTAGTGGATGGATAGATGGATTCCGTGGGGCTAGTGGATGGATAGATGGATTCCGTGGGGCTAGTGGATGGATAGATGGATTCCGTGGGGCTAGTGGATGGATAGATGGATTCCGTGGGGCTAGTGGATGGATAGATGGATTCCGTGGGGCTAGTGGATGGATAGATGGATTCCGTGGGGCTAATGGATGGATAGATGGATTCCGTGGGGCTAGTGGATGGATAGATGGATTCCGTGGGGCTAGTGGATAGATAGATGGATTCCGTGGGGCTAGTGGATGGATAGATGGATTCCGTGGGGCTAGTGGATGGATAGATGGATTCCGTGGGGCTAGTGGATGGATAGATGGATTCCGTGGGGCTAGTGGATGGATAGATGGATTCCGTGGGGCTAATGGATGGATAGATGGATTCCGTGGGGCTAGTGGATGGATAGATGGATTCCGTGGGGCTAGTGGATGGATAGATGGATTCCGTGGGGCTAGTGGATGGATAGATGGATTCCGTGGGGCTAGTGGATGGATAGATGGATTCCGTGGGGCTAGTGGATGGATAGATGGATTCCGTGGGGCTAATGGATGGATATATGGATTCCGTGGGGCTAGTGGATAGATAGATGGATTCCGTGGGGCTAGTGGATGGATAGATGGATTCCGTGGGGCTAGTGGATGGATAGATGGATTCCGTGGGGCTAATGGATGGATAGATGGATTCCGTGGGGCTAGTGGATAGATAGATGGATTCCGTGGGGCTAGTGGATGGATAGATGGATTCCGTGGGGCTAGTGGATGGATAAATGGATTCCGTGGGGCTAGTGGATAGATAGGTGGATTCCCTGGGGCTAGTGGATGGATAGATGGATTCCGTGGGGCTAGTGGATGGATAGATTGATTCCGTGGGGCTAGTGGATAGATAGATGGATTCCGTGGGGCTAGTGGATGGATAGATGGATGTGGGTAGATATACGGCCGTGTAGAGGGAAGTAGAGAAGAATAGGGAGGATAGGTGATAATTGATAGGGTCTGTGAGCAGGCCTCATGGTGGATCAGGGTCTGATCAACCAGGCTGTTACTGTTGGCTGCACGTAAACCGACGTACGAACCACAGCCCGGCTGGTCAGGTACTGACTTTAGGTGAATGTCCAGTGCCTTCGTGAAGACTGCCAGGGGTCTTGAAGACATCCAGGGGTCTTGAAGACAGCCAGGGGTCTTGAAGACAGCCAGGGGTCTTGAAGACAGCCAGGGATCTTGAAGACAGCCAGGGGTCTTGAAGACAGTCAAGGGTCTTGAAGGCAACCAGGGATCTTGAAGACAGCCAAGGGTCTTGAAGGCAACCAGGGATCTTGAAGACAGCCAGGGGTCTTGAAGACAGCCAGGGATCTTGAAGACAGCCAGGGGTCTTGAAGACAGCCAGGGGTCTTGAAGACAGCCAGGGGTCTTGAAGACAGCCAAGGGTCTTGAAGGCAACCAGGGATCTTGAAGACAGCCAGGGGTCTTGAAGACAGCCAGGGATCTTGAAGACAGCCAGGGGTCTTGAAGACAGCCAGGGGTCTTGAAGGCAGCCAGGGGTCTTGAAGACAGCTAGGGATCTTGAAGACAGCCAGGGGTCTTGAAGACAGCCAAGGGACTTGAAGGCAGCCAGGGGTCTTGAAGACAGCCAGGGGTCTTGAAGACAACTAAGGGTCTTGAAGACAACCAGGGGTCTTGAAGACAACCAGGGGTCTTGAAGACAACCAGGGGTCTTGAAGACAGCCAGGGGCCTATTGGTAATACCCCTTATGTATGCTGGGAGGCAGTTGAACAGTCTCAGGCCCCTGACACTTATTGTATGGTCTCTTAATGTGCTAGTGACACCCCTGCTTTTCATTGGGGGGATGGTGCATCGTCTGCCAAGTCTTTTGCTTTCGTAGTGAGTGATTTTCGTGTGCAAGTTCGGTACTAGTCCCTCTAGGATTTTCCAGGTGTATATAATCATGTATCTCTCTCGCCTGCGTTCCAGGGAATACAGGTTCAGGAACCTCAAGCGCTCCCAGTAATTGAGGTGTTTTATCTCCGTTATGCGCGCCGTGAAAGTTCTCTGTACATTTTCTAGGTCGGCAATTTCACCTGCCTTGAAAGGTGCTGTTAGTGTGCAGCAATATTCCAGCCTAGATAGAACAAGTGACCTGAAGAGTGTCATCATGGGCTTGGCATCCCTAGTTTTGAAGGTTCTCATTATCCATCGTGTCATTTTTCTAGCAGATGCGATTGATACAATGTTATGGTCCTTGAAGGTGAGATCCTCCGACATGATCACTCCCAGGTCTTTGACGTTGGGGTTTCGCTCTATTTTGTGGCCAGAATTTGTTTTGTACTCTGATGAAGATTTAATTTCCTCGTGTTTACCATATCTGAGTAATTGAAATTTCTCATCGTTGAACTTCATATTGTTTTCTGCAGCCCACTGAAAGATTTGGTTGATGTCTGCCTGGAGCCTTGCAGTGTCTGCAATGTCTGCCTGGAGCCTTGCAGTGTCTGCAATGTCTGCCTGGAGCCTTGCAGTGTCTGCAATGTCTGCCTGGAGCCTTGCAGTGTCTGCAATGTCTGCCTGGAGCCTTGCAGTGTCTGCAATGTCTGCCTGGAGCCTTGCAGTATCTGCAATGTCTGCCTGGAGCCTTGCAGTGTCTGCAATGTCCACCTGGAGCCTTGCAGTGTCTGCAATGTCTGTCTGGAGCCTTGCAGTGTCTGCAATGTCTGCCTGGAGCCTTGCAGTGTCTGCAATGTCTGTCTGGAGCCTTGCAGTGTCTGCAATGTCTGCCTGGAGCCTTGCAGTGTCTGCAATGGAAGACACTGTCATGCAGATTCGGGTGTCATCTGCAAAGGAAGACACGGTGCTGTGGCTGACATCCTTGTCTATGTCGGATATGAGGATGAGGAACAAGATGGGAGCGAGTACTGTGCCTTGTGGAACAGAGCTTTTCACCGTAGCTGCCTCGGACTTTACTCTGTTGACGACTACTCTCTGTGTTCTGTTAGTGAGGAAATTATAGATCCATCGACCGACTTTTCCTGTTATTCCTTTAGCACGCATTTTGTGCGCTATTCCGCCATGGTCACACTTGTCGAAGGCTTTTGCAAAGTCTGTATATATTACATCTGCATTCTTTTTGTCTTCTAGTGCATCCAGGACCTTGTCATAGTGGTCCAGTAGCTGAGACAGACAGGAGCGACCTGTTCTAAACCCATGTTGCCCTGGGTTGTGTAACTGATGGGTTTCTAGATGGGTGGTGATCTTGCTTCTTAGGACCCTTTCAAAGATTTTTATGATATGGGATGTTAGTGCTATTGGTCTGTAGTTCTTTGCTGTTGCTTTACTGCCCCCTTTGTGGAGTGGGGCTATGTCTGTTGTTTTTAGTAACTGTGGGACGACCCCCGTGTCCATGCTCTGGGACGACCCCCGTGTCCATGTTTTGGGACGACCCCCGTGTCCATGCTCTGGGACGACCCCCGTGTCCATGCTCTGGGACGACCCCCGTGTCCATGCTCTGGGACGACCCCCGTGTCTATGCTCTGGAACGACCCCCGTGTCCATGCTCCCTCTCCATAGGATGGTAAAAGCTCGTGATAGGGGCTTCTTGCAGGACTTCTGGCAGGACTTCTTGCAGGGCTTCTGGCAGGACTTCTGGCAGGACTTCTGACAGGACTTCTGGCAGGACTTCTGGCAGGACTTCTGGCAGGACTTCTGGCAGGGCTTCTGGCAGGGCTTCTGGCAGGACTTCTTGCAGGACTTCTGGCAGGATTTCTGGCAGGACTTCTTGCAGGGCTTCTGGCAGGACTTCTGGCAGGACTTCTGGCAGGACTTCTGGCAGGACTTCTGGCAGGACTTCTTGCAGGGCTTCTGGCAGGACTTCTTGCAGGACTTCTTGCAGGACTTCTGGCAGGACTTCTGGCAGGACTTCTTGCAGGGCTTCTGGCAGGACTTCTGGCAGGACTTCTGGCAGGACTTCTTGCAGGGCTTCTGGCAAGACTTCTGGCAGGACTTCTGGCAGGACTTCTTGCAGGACTTCTTGCAGGACTTCTTGCAGGACTTCTTGCAGTTCTTAAACACGGAGTTCCATGAGTCTGGCCCTGGGGCAGAGTGTATGGCCCTGGGGCAGAGTGTATGGCCCTGGGGCAGAGTGTATGGCCCTGGGGCAGAGTGTATGGCCCTGGGGCAGAGTGTATGGCCCTGGGGCAGAGTGTATGGCCCTGGGGCAGAGTGTATGGCCCTGGGGCAGAGTGTATGGCCCTGGGGCAGAGTGTATGGGCCTGGGGCAGAGTGTATGGCCCTGGGGCAGAGTGTATGGCCATGTCATTTATCGCATTTTAGAAGTCATTTGGCGTCAGGATATCAGGTTTGTGTCTGCCAAATTCTCTCTCTCATAAAAATTCATTTAGATCTTCGACTCTCAGTCTAGTTAGCGCCTCGCTAAAAACTGAGTCATATTGGGACTTAAGCAGCTGACTCATAGTTAGTGCCTCGCTAAAACTGAGTCATATTGGGACTTAAGCAGCTGACGTGGATAGTGTGACCCACAGTGACTCACCTCTCCTGGATAGTGTGACCCAAGGATGATGGATAGTGACTCACCTCTCCTGGATAGTGTGACCCAAGGATGATGGATAGTGACTCACCTCTCGTGGATAGTGTGACCCAAGGATGATGGATAGTGACTCACCTCTCGTGGATAGTGTGACCCAAGGATGATGGATAGTGACTCACCTCTCGTGGATAGTGTGACCCAAGGATGATGGATAGTGACTCACCTCTCCTGGATAGTGTGACCCAAGGATGATGGATAGTGACTCACCTCTCCTGGATAGTGTGACCCAAGGATGATGGATAGTGACTCACCTCTCGTGGATAGTGTGACCCAAGGATAATGGATAGTGACTCACCTCTCGTGGATAGTGTGACCCAAGGATGATGGATAGTGACTCACCTCTCGTGGATAGTGTGACCCAAGGATGATGGATAGTGACTCACCTCTCCTGGATAGTGTGACCCAAGGATGATGGATAGTGACTCACCTCTCGTGGATAGTGTGACCCAAGGATGATGGATAGTGACTCACCTCTCGTGGATAGTGTGACCCAAGGATGATGGATAGTGACTCACCTCTCGTGGATAGTGTGACCCAAGGATGATGGATAGTGACTCACCTCTCGTGGATAGTGTGACCCAAGGATAATGGATAGTGACTCACCTCTCCTGGATAGTGTGACCCATGGATAGTGACTCGCCTCTCCTGGATAGTGTGACCCATGGATAGTGACTCACCTCTCCTGGATAGTGTGACCCACAGTGACTCACCTCTCCTGGATAGTGTGACCCATGGATAGTGACTCACCTCTCCTGGATAGTGTGACCCATGGATAGTGACTCACCTCTCCTGGATAGTGTGACCCACAGTGACTCACCTCTCCTGGATAGTGTGACCCATGGATAGTGACTCACCTCTCCTGGATAGTGTGACCCATGGATAGTGACTCACCTCTCCTGGATAGTGTGACCCACAGTGACTCACCTCTCCTGGATAGTGTGACCCAAGGATAGTGACTCATCTCTCCTGGATAGTGTGACCCATGGATAGTGACTCACCTCTCCTGGATAGTGTGACCCATGGATAGTGACTCACCTCTGGATAGTGTGACCCACAGTGACTCACCTCTCCTGGATAGTGTGACCCAAGGATGATGGATAGTGACTCACCTCTCCTGGATAGTGTGACCCAAGGATGATGGATAGTGACTCACCTCTCCTGGATAGTGTGACCCATGGATAGTGACTCACCTCTCCTGGATAGTGTGACCCATGGATAGTGACTCACCTCTGGATAGTGACTCACTCTCCTGGATAGTGTGACCCAAGGATGATGGATAGTGACTCACCTCTCGTGGATAGTGTGACCCAAGGATGATGGATAGTGACTCACCTCTCCTGGATAGTGTGACCCAAGGATGATGGATAGTGACTCACCTCTCCTGGATAGTGTGACCCACAGTGACTCACCTCTCCTGGATAGTGACCCACAGTGACTCACCTCTCCTGGATAGTGTGACCCATGGATAGTGACTCACCTCTCCTGGATAGTGTGACCCATGGATAGTGACTCACCTCTCCTGGATAGTGTGACCCACAGTGACTCACCTCTCCTGGATAGTGTGACCCATGGATAGTGACTCACCTCTCCTGGATAGTGTGACCCACAGTGACTCACCTCTCCTGGATAGTGTGACCCACAGTGACTCACCTCTCCTGGATAGTGTGACCCATGGATAGTGACTCACCTCTCCTGGATAGTGTGACCCATGGATAGTGACTCACCTCTCCTGGATAGTGTGACCCATGGATAGTGACTCACCTCTCCTGGATAGTGTGACCCACAGTGACTCACCTCTCCTGGATAGTGTGACCCACAGTGACTCACCTCTCCTGGATAGTGTGACCCATGGATAACATCAGTAGTGACGTCATCAGCATCAGGCAGCACCAACGTGCCATTCTTAGTTGAACAAAATAAATAAAAATACATTAAATTCCATGATAATTTATATTAAAAATTACAAAAATGTATATTACAAACTATAAAAATTATTAAAAATATAGAATTTATTAAAATGTATAAAAATTTACATTTTAAGGCATATAAATTATTATAAACTATAAATATAGATATAAATTTTGTATTATGATTATACAAATTATACAAATTAAGGAGGTTAATTATGGTTTTAATTGACAAAAAGCCCAGGAAAATTTTCATTTTTTGAGATTCGTTTGTTTTTAACTTTCATCATAAATGTTCTTGAGTTGGGGCCATAATTATGGCTCCCGCAGCATAATTACCCATTTTTTAATTGTCTTAATGAGTGGGTTGTTTACATGGCGGAATTAGAGAAGAATTTCCAGTTAATGAATGTTAACTTTCTCCAGATTCGAACGCCAATGCCGCCATCTTTGTTGTTGACGTTGCCGCCGCCTACGGCAGTTGTCGTACCATCTATATTTATACAAATCGGTATTTATAGTTTAATTTCCAACAGGATATATACCGCGATGTGTATTTCTCTTAGTGTATATATGGTGAGAGTTAAATATATATATTTTAGGGTTGAAAATATTCTTGTTTGGTGGTGAACAGGTGACGTGGAGCCTTAACGATCCTCGTGTAGTAGATAGGTTTTAAACCCCCATTGAGCATATGTACTTTTATTTACGTAAACATATTCTTTAATTCTTGTGTAATTTTTATTATAAAAACAGCAACAGGCTGAATTACGATGTAGTTAAAAATGGTGAAGGTAGCGGCTCTTCTCCACCTCTCCTCCCTCACCACCTCCCTCACCACCTCCATCACCTCCTCCCTCATCTTCTCCCTCACCTCCTCCTCCCTCCACCATCGTCCCCATGAGAGAGATGACAGAACTCCATCACTTAATTATTTCTTGTGAATCACACGTCAGGCAGCTGCGTCGCGTCTCTAGGGGCTGCCAACCGTACGGTAAGTAATAACATTGTACGATACGTTGCTCCCGGCACTAATTTGATTGGATATATATATTTTTTTTAGTTTGTTGATGTCTTTGTGTGTGTGTGTGTGTGTGTTTGTACTCACCTATTTGTGGTTGCAGGGGTCGAGTCACAGCTCCTGGCCCCGCCTCTTCGCTGATTGCTACTAGGTCCTCTCTCTCCCTGCCCCATGAGCTCTATCATACCTCGCCTTAAAACTATGTATGGTTCCTGCCTCCACTACGTCACTTTCTAGGCTATTCCACGGCCTGACTACTCTATGACTGAAGAAATACTTCCTAACATCCCTTTGATTCATCTGAGTCTTCAACTTCCAATTGTGACCTCTTGTGTCTGTGTCCCATCTCTGGAACATCCCGTCTTTGTCCACCTCGTCTATTCCGTGCAGTATTTTATATGTCGTTATCATGTCTCCCCTGACCCTCCTGGCCTCCAGTGTCGTCAGGCCGATTTCCCTCAACCTTTCTTCGTAGGACAATCCCCGTAGCTCTGGGACTAGTCTTGTTGCAAACCTTTGTACTTTCTCTAATTTCTTGACGTGCTTGACTAGGTGTGGGTTCCAAACTGGTGCTGCATACTCCAGTATGGGCCTGACGTAAATGGTATACAGAGTCTTAAACGAATCCTTACTGAGGTATCGGAACGCTATCCGTAGGTTTGCCAGGCGCTCGTATGCTGCAGCAGTTATCTGATTGATGTGCGCCTCAGGAGATATGCTCGGTGTTATACTCACCCCCAGATCTTTTTCCTTGAGTGAGGTTTGCAGTCTTTGGCCATCTAAACTATATTGTGTCTGCGGTCTTCTTTGCCCTTCCCCAATCTTCATGACTTTGCATTTGGCAGGGTTAAATTCAAGGAGCCAGTTGCTGGACCAGGCTTGTAACCTGTCCAGGTCTCTTTGTAGTCCTGCCTGATCCTCATCCGATTTGATTCTTCTCATTAACTTCGCATCATCTGCAAACAAGGACACTTCTGAGTCTATCCCTTCCGTTATGTCGTTCACATATACCAAGAACAGAACAGGTCCTAGGACTGACCCCTGTGGAACCCCGCTTGTCACAGGCGCCCACTCTGACACCTCGTCACGTACCATGACTCGTTGTTGCCTCCCTGTCAGATATTCTCTGATCCATTGCAGTGCCTTTCCTGTTATGTGTGCCTGGTCCTCTAGCTTTTGCAGTAACCTCTTGTGAGGAACTGTGTCGAAGGCCTTCTTGCAGTCCAAAAATATGCAGCCGATCCACCCCTCTCTCTCTTGTCTTACTTCTGTCACCTTGTCATAAAACTCTAGTAGGTTTGTGACACAGGATTTTCCTT
>NC_091389.1:8778810-8791310 GCF_038502225.1 Cherax quadricarinatus | reverse complement strand
CTCCTGCAACTCTTTCTAAACTTCATCCCATCAATCACCAGAGATTAGTTTGTGTCTAGGTGCTTTTTGCTCCTCAGCTGTCGAGAACATCTATGCAGAGGCAAATATTCCATCTTCGAATGGTCACCATGATGCTCGTTGTCTCCTTTATTTTGTCCTCTCGTGATCTTCACGATCCTTCCACATACAGGATAGTAACAGATGGTAGTAGGGGTTCATTTGTTCATCGCCCCTCTTTATTCCGTCCCTTTTCTTTTTGTGTTCTCTCGCTCTTGACTTCTCTTCAGTTGCCACCTTTATATGGTCATCTATCATCTGTTTCTGTTCCTTCCCAGGAAGGTTCCAACAGTTTGTGTCTGTTCTTCCACACTGCCGTATGTGAAAGTTCACATAACTACAGTTGCTTCCTGCTCCCTTTTTTCTTAATCACTTCCAGTCTCATTCTCATGCCATTGCTGTTTACACTGATGGTTCTAAATCCTCTGACATTGTCAGGTTTGCAGCAGTGTTCCCAGTGTTGTGTGAGGGCATTATTAGATTTATCTAGCATTTTTACAGCTGAAGTATATTCAATTCTTATTGCAATTATTCATGTGGTATCTATGCCCACTTCAATGTTTGTTTAAAGTCCCGGACTCCTTTATTGCTTTGCAAGCTATTAAAAAAATTAATTCGACTCATCCCCTAGTTCTTTGTATACAACTTTGGTTGTGCTGCATTACTAGCAGAAATAAAGAAATCGTTTTTCGTTGGGTCCTGCTGAGTCCCTGGTCCCTGTTGATGTTGAGGTCAACAAGCAGGCAAACTCTGCTGTGAGGTCAACAGTACATGACCTCCCAGTTTCATATAGAGGTATTTCATCTCAGACTATTTTGCTATAGTCTCGAACCGCCTTTGTAACCATTGGCAACAGAATCGGTCCGATATGACTCATAACAAATTATATTCCATCAATCTTACTCACGGGAGACTACGCTGTCCAGTCTTGGCATCGGACACACCAGTCTTACTCACGGGAGACTACACTGTCCAGTCTTGGCACCAGACACACCAGTCTTACTCACGGGAGACTATGCTGCCCAGTCTTGGCATCGGACACACCAGTCTTACTCATGGGAGACTACGCTGTCCAGTCTTGGCATCGGACACACCAGTCTTACTCATGGGAGACTACGCTGTCCAATCTTGGCATCGGACACACCAGTCTTATTTACGGGAGACTATGCTGCCCAGTCTTGGCATCGGACACACCAGTCTTACTCACGGGAGACTACACTGTCCAGTCTTGGCATCGGACACACCAGTCTTACTCACGGGAGACTACGCTGTCCAGTCTTGGCATCGGACACACCAGTCTTACTCACGGGAGACTACGCTGTCCAGTCTTGGCATCGGACACACCAGTCTTACTCACGGGAGACTACGCTGTCCAGTCTTGGCATCGGACACACCAGTCTTACTCACGGGTATCTCATGGAGAAGCGCCATCTTCCACCCTGTCAGAATTGTTGGGTTACAACATCTGCCATATTCTGTTAGACTGTCCTGTCTATCAGCGAGCACGTAGAATTTACCTCCAATGTCGTCACCACTCTAACACCTTCACTTTATCTTCCCTCCTCGCTGACAGCCCCTCTCTAACACCCTTTATCTTCCCTCCTCGCTGACAGCCCCACCTCCGACACAGACTCACTCTGACTTTCTGACAGTAACCAATTTATTACACAATCCTGATAATACTTCGTTTAGCACTGCTCACAGGACTTACTAACTCTAACTCTGTTACTCTCTCAACCCTTCCTAGTGCTAGATCAAGTATATTACACAGTACACCCTACCCTGCAGCACTGCATGACCCTTGTGGGTTTAGCTCTTACTTATGCTTATAATAATGATAACAGCGCAAAACTAGATAAACAAAAGAACTGGGACGGAAGAGACAGTACAAACAAGGGGTGGAGAAGCGAGGAGTCAACAAATGAAGGATACTTGGCGCCTCCTCCCTTACCCTCACACCATTATCCTTCACTAACTAAATCAATATATACTTCGGTAAACTCCAGCGTTGCGATTAACCGGCTGGGATTAACCGGCTGGGATTAACCGGCTGGGATTAACTGGCTGTGTCACTGCTCGTTTCCCTCCAGTGGTTGACGCAGGAAAGTCAACATGACGCTAAATATTCTCTTAAATATTGAAGCTAAATACTGCCTTCACCTCTCAGATATTTGAGAGTTGAAGATTAAGACACATGTACAACAGTTCGGTGTCTTTATGGATGAAATGTGTCACCTACACAGTCGGGTTCTTCAGTCAGATACAAAGGCAGCAGTAGAAATGATATAAAGATGTGATGGGTCCATCAACCATGGAGGCAAAGTATTTGAGGTGGTCAGTCCCTCAGCCTGGAGAAGAGTTCAGCTCCATGGTCTGGAACAAGGTGGTCAGTCCCTCAGGCTGGAGAAGAGTCCAGCTCCATGGTCTGGAACAAGGTGGTCAGTCCCTCAGGCTGGAGAAGAGTCCAGCTCCATGGTCTGAAACAAGGTGGTCAGTCCCTCAGCCTGGAGAAGAGTCCAGCTCCATGGTCTGGAACAAGGTGGTCAGTCCCTCAGGCTGGAGAAGAGTTCAGCTCCATGGTCTGGAACAATGTGGTCAGTCCCTCAGCCTGGAGAAGAGTTCAGCACCATGGTCTGGAACAATGTGGTCAGCCCCTCAGCCTGGAGAAAGAGTCCAGCTCCATGGTCTGGAACAAGGTGGTCAGTCCCTCAGGCTGGAGAAGAGTTCAGCTCCATGGTCTGGAACAAGGTGGTCAGTCCCTCAGCCTGGAGAAGAGTTCAGAACCATGGTCTAGAACAAGGTGGTCAGTCCCTCAGCCTGGAGAAGAGTTCAGCTCCATGGTCTGGAACAAGGTGGTCAGTCCCTCAGGCTGGAGAAGAGTTCAGCTCCATGGTCTGGAACAAGGTGGTCAGTCCCTCAGGCTGGAGAAGAGTTCAGCTCCATGGTCTGGAACAAGGTGGTCACTCCCTCAGGCTGGAGAAGAGTTCAGCTCCATGGTCTGGAACAAGGTGGTCAGTCCCTCAGGCTGGAGAAGAGTTCAGCTCCATGGTCTGGAACAAGGTGGTCAGTCCCTCAGCCTGGAGAAGAGTCCAGCTCCATGGTCTGGAACAAGGTGGTCAGTCCCTCAGGCTGGAGAAGAGTTCAGCTCCATGGTCTGGAACAAGGTGGTCAGTCCCTCAGCCTGGAGAAGAGTTCAGAACCATGGTCTAGAACAAGGTGGTCAGTCCCTCAGGCTGGAGAAGAGTTCAGCTCCATGGTCTGGAACAAGGTGGTCAGTCCCTCAGCCTGGAGAAGAGTTCAGCTCCATGGTCTGGAACAAGGTGGTCAGTCCCTCAGCCTGGAGAAGAGTTCAGCTCCATGGTCTGGAACAAGGTGGTCAGTCCCTCAGCCTGGAGAAGAGTTCAGCA
Source organism: Cherax quadricarinatus (assembly GCF_038502225.1). NCBI lineage: Eukaryota > Metazoa > Arthropoda > Malacostraca > Decapoda > Parastacidae > Cherax > Cherax quadricarinatus. Next base: position 8,787,846 of record NC_091389.1, on the reverse strand, counting down.
CCATGGTCTAGAACAACGTGGTCAGTCCCTCAGGCTGGAGAAGAGTTCAGCTCCATGGTCTAGAACAAGGTGGTCAGTCCCTCAGCCTGGAGAAGAGTTCAGCTCCATGGTCTAGAACAAGGTGGTCAGTCCCTCAGCCTGGAGAAGAGTTCAGCACCATGGTCTAGAACAAGGTGGTCAGTCCCTCAGGCTGGAGAAGAGTTCAGCTCCATGGTCTGGAACAAGGTGGTCAGTCCCTCAGCCTGGAGAAGAGTTCAGCACCATGGTCTAGAACAAGGTGGTCAGTCCCTCAGGCTGGAGAAGAGTTCAGCACCATGGTCTAGAACAAGGTGGTCAGTCCCTCAGGCTGGAGAAGAGTTCAGCTCCATGGTCTGGAACAAGGTGGTCAGTCCCTCAGCCTGGAGAAGAGTTCAGCTCCATGGTCTAGAACAAGGTGGTCAGTGCCTCAGGCTGGAGAAGAGTTCAGCTCCATGGTCTGGAACAAGGTGGTCAGTCCCTCAGCCTGGAGAAGAGTCCAGCTCCATGCTCTGGAACAAGGTGGTCAGTCCCTCAGCCTGGAGAAGAGTCCAGCTCCATGCTCTGGAACAAAGTGGTCAGTCCCTCAGCCTGGAGAAGAGTCCAGCTCCATGCTCTGGAACAAGGTGGTCAGTCCCTCAGCCTGGAGAAGAGTCCAGCTCCATGCTCTGGAACAAAGTGGTCAGTCCCTCAGCCTGGAGAAGAGTCCACCTCCATGGTCTGGAACGTGTTTGTTTGTGGACGGTTCTATGGAAGCGGTGATCCTTTTGGGTCTAGCATTTAGTTTTGATTATAATAACAATATAGACTGTCTTATCCAGCAAGATATTGTTCCATGCCACACTTCCAGAAAAATGCTGACTTTCCTGGAAGAGAGTGAGCCAAGCGTTCTAAACTGCCCTGGAAACTCTGCTGACCTCAACCCAACTGAGAATCTGTGGAAAGTAACCTAACACAGGATTGTTCAGCTGTGGAGAACCTAATTGTTGCTGTTATTAGCACCTGGAGCAGTGATGTAATTAGTACCTAGAGCAGTGCTGTATGTAATTAGTACCTGGAGCAGTGCTGTATGTAATTAGTACCTAGAGCAGTGATGTATGTAATTAGTACCTGGAGCAGTGCTGTATGTAATTAGTACCTGGAGCAGTGCTGTATGTAATTAGTACCTAGAGCAGTGATGTATGTAATTAGTACCTGGAGCAGTGATGTATGTAATTAGTACCTGGAGCAGTGATGTATGTAATTAGTACCTGGAGCAGTGATGTATGAAATTAGTACCTGGAGCAGTGATGTATTTAATTAGTACCTGGAGCAGTGATGTATGTAATTAGTACCTGGAGCAGTGATGTATATAATTAGTACCTAGAGCAGTGATGTATGGTATTAGTACCTGAAGCAGTGATGTATGTAATTAGGACCTACAGCAGTGCTGTATGTAATTAGGATCTAGAGCAGTGCTGTATGTAATTAGTACCTGGAGCAGTGATGTATGTAATTAGTACCTGGAGCAGTGATGTATGTTATTAGTACCTGGAGCAGTGTTGTATGTAATTAGTACCTGGAGCAGTGATGTATGTTATTAGTACCTGGAGCAGTGCTGTATGTAATTAGTACCTGGAGCAGTGATGTATGTAATTAGTACCTGGAGCAGTGATGTATGTAATTAGTACCTGGAACAGTGTTGTATGTATTTAGTACCTGGAGCAGTGATGTATGTAATTAGTACCTGGAGCAGTGATGTATGTTATTAGTACCTGGAGCAGTGATGTATGTAATTAGTACCTGGAGCAGTGCTGTATGTAATTAGTACCTGGAGCAGTGCTGTATGTAATTAGTACCTAGAGCAGTGATGTATGTAATTAGTACCTGGAGCAGTGCTGTATGTAATTAGTACCTGGAGCAGTGATGTATGTAATTAGTACCTGGAGTAGTGATGTATGTAATTAGCACCTGGAGCAGTGCTGTATGTAATTAGTACCTGGAGCAGTGCTGTATGTAATTAGTACCTGGAGCAGTGCTGTATGTAATTAGTACCTTGAGCAGTGCTGTATGTAATTAGTACCTGGAGCAGTGATGTATGAAATTAGTACCTGGAGCAGTGCTGTATGTAATTAGTACCTGGAGCAGTGATGTATGAAATTAGTACCTGGAGCAGTGCTGTATGTAATTAGTACCTGCAGCAGTGATGTATGAAATTAGTACCTGGAGCAGTGATGTATGTAATTAGTACCTGGAGCAGTGATGTATGAAATTAGTACCTGGAGCAATGATGTATGTAATTAGTACCTGGAGCAGTGCTGTATGTAATTAGTTCCTGGAGCAGTGCTGTATGTAATTAGTACCTGGAGCACTGCTGTATGTAATTAGTACCTGGAGCAGTGCTGTATGTAATTAGTACCTGGAGCAGTGCTGTATGTAATTAGTACCTGGAGCAGTGCTGTATGTAATTAGTACCTGGAGCAGTGCTGTATGTAATTAGTACCTGGAGCAGTGCTGTATGTAATTAGTACCTGGAGCAGTGCTGTATGTAATTAGGACCTGGACCAGTGACGCATGTAATTAGTACCTAGAGCAGTGATGTATGTATTTAGTACCTAGAGCAGTGATGTATGTAATTAGTATCTGGAGCAGTGATGCATGTAATTAGTACCTGGAGCAGTGATGTATGTATTTATTACCTGGAGCAGTGATTTATGTAATTAGTACCTGGAGCAGTGCTGCATGTAATTAGTTCCTGGAGCAGTGATGCATGTAATTAGTTCCTGGAGCAGTGCTGTATGTAATTAGTACCTGGAGCAGTGATGCATGTAATTAGTACCTGGAGCAGTGATGTATGTATTTAGTACCTGGAGCAGTGCTGTATGTAATTAGTACCTGGAGCAGTGCTGCATGTAATTAGTTCCTGGAGCAGTGATGCATGTAATTAGTTCCTGGAGCAGTGTTGTATGTAATTAGTACCTGGAGCAGTGCTGCATGTAATTAGTTCCTGGAGCAGTGATGCATGTAATTAGTTCCTGGAGCAGTGCTGTATGTAATTAGTACCTGGAGCAGTGCTGCATGTAATTAGTTCCTGGAGCAGTGATGCATGTAATTAGTTCCTGGAGCAGTGCTGTATGTAATTAGTACCTGAAGCAGTGATGCATGTAATTAGTTCCTGGAGCAGTGTTGTATGTATTTAGTACTTGTTACTACGACATGGGTCTAGTCTACGTCAAAGCGTCGTAACAATACTTCTAGTCTACGTCAAAGCGTCGTAGCAATACTTCTAGTCTACGTCAAAGCGTCGTAACAATACTTCTAGTCTACGTCAAAGCGTCGTAACAATACTTCTAGTCTACGTCAAAGCGTCGTAGCAATACTTCTAGTCTACGTCAAAGCGTCGTAGCAATACCTCTAGTCTACGTCAAAGCGTCGTAGCAATACTTCTAGTCGACGTCAAAGCATCGTAGCAATACTTCTAGTCTACGTCAAAGCGTCGTAACAATACTTCTAGTCTACGTCAAAGCGTCGTAATAATACTTCTAGTCTACGTCAAAGCGTCGTAGCAATACTTCTAGTCTACGTCAAAACGTCGTAGCAATACTTCTAGTCTACGTCAAAGCGTCGTAACAATACCTCTAGTCTACGTCAAAGCGTCGTAACAATACTTTTAGTCTACGTCAAAGCGTCGTAACAATACTTTTAGTCTACGTCAAAGCGTCGTAACAATACTTTTAGTCTACGTCAAAGCGTCGTAGCAATACTTCTAAAAGCAACGGGTAGTCATATCATATTGATTACCCTAAATTCCTTCTAATGCTCAACTGGAAGGGCGAAACGTCTACAATGAAGATACCCAGATGTTGCACATGTGTCTAATTTTATTAAAGGGCTTGAGGAGGTCCCTTTAGACAGGTTCAGTGCCCGTCGATGCTGTCTAACTGGCCTTCTGGCAGCAAGTTCCACAACTGATGTGCACTCTCTGCCTTCCCAGAGAAGACAAACTTATTGCCCCTAAGACATTAAATTACCACATATACCAATCCACATGTGACCATCCACATGTGACCATCCACATGTGACCATCCACATGTGACCATCCACATGTGACCATCCATATGTGACCATCCATATGTGACCATCCACATGTGACCATCCACATGTGACCATCCACATGTGACCACCCACATGTGACCATCCACATGTGACCATCCACATGTGACCATCCACATGTGACCATCCATATGTGACCATCCATATGTGACCATCCACATGTGACCATCCACATGTGACCATCCACATGTGACCATCCACATGTGACCACCCACATGTGACCATCCACATGTGACCATCCACATGTGACCATCCACATGTGACCATCCACATGTGACCATCCACATGTGACCATCCACATGTGACCATCCACATGTGACCATCCACATGTGACCACCCACATGTGACCACCCACATGTGACCATCCACATGTGACCATCCACATGTGACCACCCACATGTGACCATCCACATGTGACCACCCACATGTGACCATCCACATGTGACCATCCACATGTGACCACCCACATGTGACCATCCACATGTGACCATCCACATGTGACCATCCACATGTGACCACCCACCTGACCATCCACATGTGACCATCCACATGTGACCATCCACATGTGACCACCCACATGTGACCATCCACATGTGACCACCCACATGTGACCATCCACATCTGACCACCCACCTGACCATCCACATGTGACCATCCACATGTGACCATCCACATGTGACCATCCACATGTGACCATCCACACGTGACCATCCACATGTCACCACCCACATGTATGGTACATTATGTACACTGGCTGTATAAACGTGTATGGTACTGGATGTATAATATGGTTGTATGTGTATGGTGATGTATGTTTATAGAGTTGGTATAAATTTGTGATAGTGAATGTGTATGAATGTATATGGTTGTAAAAATAAAAATCTTACCTGTTTGTATTGGTGGATCGGCCTACCAACTGGCTCTCTTGAGTCCAAGAGGTCAAGGCAACCGGTTTTGGTCTTACTGAGGCTCCTCTAGCTGGTTGCCAAGAATAACCGATTGTTATTGTGGTTTTTCGACGGGGTTTTTAAAGGTAATGGCCAAGGTTTTGAAAGTGAAGGTGTTGGCAGGGCTCCCACACGTGTGTCTTTGTCGAAGGCCGCCTTGTTTCTGAGCTCTGGACACAAGAAGCGGGGTTTATATAGCCTGGTGGCTGGGCGGGGTCCCAGCCAAGGGAGACTCTATAAGCTCATTGGTCCTTTTCCAGTAACGTCACAGCGTTACCCTCGCTCCCATTGGTCACCAGAGTGACGTCACGGGTCTAAAGTCGACCCTCATTGGTAATATTTACCAGATGCCATTTTGATGAGTGGAGAAAAAAATCTTTAATTCTCGTTCACCACCTCGTTGAAAAATACTCATTAAAAGACCCCCATTAACCTCCCAAATCACCAGATAGACCAGAAAAAGCCCTCAAATATCTTAAAATACTGAAAAACACTAAAATCTGCCTTTTATATGTATACTTAACACTGTAAGGCAAATAAATGGCCGAAATATTAAGACACGAAAACTTAAACTTAAAAAAAATATATAAAAAGTCTGGTTAAGGCCACTATTGTGGGCGGAAGAGACAGGATTTTTTTAATAGATGACTGATCAAATTGACACTTTACATAGATCAAAAAATTATATATATATATATATATATATATATATATATATATATATATATATATGTCGTGCCGAATATGTAAAACTGGTCAGTTAGCAAGAACTCATTTAAAATTAAGTCCTTTCTAAAATTTTCTCTTATACGTTTAAAGATATATTTTTTTCATTAATGTTAATGTAAAATTTTTTAATTTTGCACCAAAAGAATCTTAGAAAACTTACCTAACCTTATTATAACAAGAACAATTTATTTTAGCCTAACCCAACTAAATATATTTTAAATTTGTTAACAATAATTTAATACTAAACAAACACAGTGAAATATTTTTTTTTCGTTAAGTTCAGAATGATTTTGGCGAAATTATTGCATACACAAATTTTCACTTGTCCTATATGGCAAGATGAACGTTGCTATTTAAGCCAAGATCGCAAGTTCTGCCTATTCGGCACGACATATATATATATATATATATATATATATATATATATATATATATATATATATATATATATATATATATATATATATATATATATATATAGTCACTACTAGATCACTCTCCCTGCTCCGTGAGCTTTAACCTATCTCTTCTTAAAGCTGTGTATGGATCCTTCCTCCACTACATCACTCACCAGATTGTTCCACTTCCTGACAGCTCCTTGACTGCAGAAATACTTCCTATCATCCCTTTGACTCATCTGAGTCTTCAACTTTCAGTTGTGTCCCCATGTTGCTGTGTCCCCTTCTTGCTGTGTCCCCTTGTTGCTGTGTCCCCTTGTTGTTGTGTCCTCTCGTTGCTGTGTCCCCTTGTTGCTGTGTCCCCTTGTTGCTGTGTCCCCTTGTTGCTGTGTCCCCTTGTTGCTATGTCCCCTTGTTGTTGTGTGCCCTTGTTGTTGTGTCCCCTTGTTGTTGCGTCCCCTTGTTGCTGTGTCCCATTGTTGCTGTGTCCCCTTGTTGTTGTGTCCCCTTGTTGCTGTGTCCCCTTGTTGTTGTGTCCCCTTGTTGTTGTGTCCCCTTGTTGCTGTGTCCCATTGTTACTGTGTCCCCTTGTTGCTGTGTCCCATTGTTACTGTGTCCCCTTGTTGCTGTGTCCCATTGTTGCTGTGTCCCCTTGTTGTTGTGTCCCCTTGTTGCTGTGTCCCCTTGTTGTTGTGTCCCCTTGTTGCTGTGCCCCATTGTTACTGTGTCCCCTTGTTGATGTGTCCCATTGTTACTGTGTACCCTTGTTGCTGTGTCCCCTTGTTGTTGTGTGCCCTTGTTGTTGTGTCCCCTTGTTGTTTTGTGCCCTTGTTGCTGTGTCCAATTGTTGCTGTGTGCCCTTGTTGTGTGCCCTTGTTGTTGTGTCCCCTTGTTGTTTTGTGCCCTTGTTGCTGTGTCCAATTGTTGCTGTGTGCCCTTGTTGTTGTGTCCCCTTGTTGCTGTGTGCCCTTGTTGTTGTGTCCCCTCGTTGTTTTGTGCCCTTGTTGCTGTGTCCAATTGTTGCTGTGTGCCCTTGTTGTTGTGTCCCCTTGTTGCTGTGTGCCCTTGTTGTTGTGTCCCCTTGTTGCTGTGTGCCCTTGTTGTTGTGTCTCCTTGTTGCTGTGTCACATCTCTGGAACATCGTGTCACGATCCACCTTGCCAATTCCTCTCAGTATTTTATATGTTGTTATCATGTCTCCCCTATCTCTCCTGTCCTCCAGTGTCGACAGGTTGAGTTCCCTTAACCTCTCCTCGCAGGACATTTCCCTTAGCTCTGGGACTAGTCTTGTTGCAAGACTTTGCACTTTCTCTAATTTCTTGATGTGCTTGGCCACGTGTAGGTTCTAGACTGGTGTTGCATACTCCAATATGGGCCTGACGTACATGGTGTACAGTACCTGACGTACTGTGTACAGAATCTTGAACGATTCATTACTGACGTATCGGAACGCTGTTCTCAGGTTTGCCAGGCTCCCATGTGCTGTAGCAGTTATCTGGTTGATGTGCGCTTCAGGAGATGTGCTCGGCATTATACGCACCCCAAGATCCTTTTACTTGAGTGAGGTTTGCAGTTTTTGACCACCTATACTCTGTCTGCTGTCTTCTTTCACCTTCCCCGATATTCATGACTTTGCACTTAGGGTGGGGTTGAACTCCAGGAGCCAGTTGTTTGACCAAGCTTCCAGCCTGTCCAGATCCCTTTGTAATTCTACCTGATCTTCGTCCACTTGAATTCTCCTCATTAACTTCACATCATCTGCAAACAAGGACTCTGAATCTATCCCTTCCGTCATGTCATTCACATATACCAGAAACACTACCGGTCCTGGGACTGACCCTTGTGGAACCCCACTTGTCACAGGCGCCCACTCTGACACCTCGTCACATACCATGACTCGTTGTTTCCTTCCTATCATGTATTCCTTGATCTATTGCAGTGTTTTTCCTGTTATTCCAGCATGTTTCTCTAGATTTTGCTCTAATATCTTGTGAGGAACTGTGTCGAAGGCCTTCTTACAGTACAAGAAAATGCAGTCTACCCACCCCTCTCTCCCATGTCTTACTGCTGTCACCATGTCATAGAACTCCAGTAGGTTTGTGACAGGATTTTTTCGTCCCTGAAACCGTGCTGGTTATCGTTTATGAGCTTGTTTCTTTCTAGGTGTTCCACCACTCTCCTGATAATCTTCCCATGACTTTACATGCTATACATATCAGTGACACAGATCCGTAGTTTAATGCTTCGTGTCTGTCTCCTTTCTTAAAAACTGGGACTACATTTGCTGTCTTCCACACCTCCTGATGTGGCTGTACAACAGCTCTGGGTCAGGGTCTGGTTGTCGCTGCTGTGTCATTCTGGTATTGTCACTGTGGTCACATATTCCATCATTTACTGTTGTTCCCACCAGTTCTCTTTACCACTGTACCTTATGTAGGAATATCTTCATGTCTGTGTAGTTCCCTCTCTTGTAGTTTACCTTCTGTCATCCTACTGTTCCTGCTACACTCTACAGTGTCTGTGTAGTTCCCTCTCTTGTAGTTTACCTTCTGCCATCCTACTGTTCCTGCTACACTCTACAGTGTCTGTGTAGTTCCCTCTCTTGTAGTTTACCTTCTGCCATCCTACTGTTCCTGCTACACTCTACAGTGTCTGTGTAGTTCCCTCTCTTGTAGTTTACCTTCTGCCATCCTACTGTTCCTGCTACACTCTACAGTGTCTGTGTAGTTCCCTCTCTTGTAGTTTACCTTCTGTCATCCTACTGTTCCTGCTACACTCTACAGTGTCTGTGTAGTTCCCTCTCTTGTAGTTTACCTTCTGTCATCCTACTGTTCCTGCTTCACTCTACAGTGTCT
>NC_091389.1:8773810-8776310 GCF_038502225.1 Cherax quadricarinatus | reverse complement strand
CCCCAATCCTCATGACTTTGCACTTGGTGGGATTGAACTCCAGGAGCCAGTTGCTGGACCAGGTCTGCAGCCTGTCCAGATCCCTTTGTAGTTCTGCCTGGTCTTCGATCGAATGAACTCTTCTCATCAACTTCACGTCATCTGCAAACAGGGACACCTCGGAGTTTATTCCTTCCGTCATGTCGTTCACAAATACCAGAAACAGCACTGGTCCTAGGACTGACCCCTGTGGGACCCCGCTGGTCACAGGTGCCCACTCTGACACCTCACCACGTACCATTACTCGCTGCTGTCTTCCTGACAAGTATTCCCTGATCCATTGCAGTGCCTTCCCTGTTATCCCTGCTTGGTCCTCCAGTTTTTGCACTAATCTCTTGTGTGGAACTGTGTCAAAAGCCTTCTTGCAGTCCAAGAAAATGCAATCCACCCACCCCTCTCTCTCTTGTCTTACTGCTGTCACCATGTCATAGAACTCCAGTAGGTTTGTGACACAGGATTTCCCATCTCTGAAACCATGTTGGCTGCTGGTGATGAGATCATTCCTTTCTAGATGTTCCACCATTCTTCTCCTGACAATCTTTTCCATGATTTTGCATGCTATACATGTCAGTGACACTGGTCTGTAGTTTAATGCTTCATGTCTGTCTCCTTTTTTAAAGATTGGGACCACATTTGCTGTCTTCCATGCCTCAGGCAATCTCCCTGTTTCGATAGATGTATTGAATATTGTTGTTAGGGGTACACATAGCGCCTCTGCTCCCTCTCTCAGGACCCATGGAGAGATGTTATCTGGCCCCATTGCCTTTGAGGTATCTAACTCACTCAGAAGCCTCTTCACTTCTTCCTCAGTTGTGTGTACTGTGTCCAGCACATGGTGGTGTACCCCACCTCTCCGTCTTTCTGGAGCCCCTTCTGTCTCCTCTGTGAACACTTCTTTGAATCTCTTGTTGAGTTCCTCACATACTTCACGGTCATTTCTTGTTGTCTCTCCTCCTTCCTTCCTTAGCCTGATTACCTGGTCCTTAACGGTTGTTTTCTTCCTGATGTGGCTGTACAACAGCTTCGGGTCAGATTTGGCTTTTGCTGCTATGTCGTTTTCATATTGACGTTGGGCCTCCCTTCTTATCTGTGCATATTCGTTTCTGGCTCTACGACTGCTCTCCTTATTCTCCTGGGTCCTTTGCCTTCTATATTTCTTCCATTCCCTAGCACACTTGGTTTTTGCCTCCCTGCACCTTTGGGTAAACCATGGGCTCATCCTGGCTTTTTCATTATTCCTGTTACCCTTGGGTACAAACCTCTCCTCAGCCTCCTTGCACATTGTTGCTACATATTCCATCATCTCATTAACTGGCTTCCCTGCCAGTTCTCTGTCCCACTGAACCTCATTCAGGAAGTTCCTCATTCCTGTGTAGTCCCCTTTCCTGTAGTTTGGTTTCATTTGTCCTTGCCTTCCTGCTTCCCCCTCCACTTGTAGCTCTACTGTGTATTCGAAGCTCAAAACCACATGATCGCTGGCCCCAAGGGGTCTTTCATATGTGATGTCCTCAATATCTGCACTACTCAAGGTGAATACTAAGTCCAGTCTTGCTGGTTCATCCTCTCCTCTCTCTCTTGTAGTGTCCCTTACGTGTTGGTACATGAAGTTTTCCAGTACCACCTCCATCATCTTAGCCCTCCATGTATCTTGGCCCCCATGTGGCTCCAAGTTCTCCCATTCGATCTCCTTGTGGTTAAAGTCGCCCATGATCAGGAGCTTTGCCCTGCATGCATGAGCTCTTCTCGCCACTGCAGCCAGTGTGTCAACCATCGCTCTATTGCTCTCGTCATACTCTTGCCTTGGCCTCCTGCTGTTCTGTGGTGGGTTATACATCACTGCAATTATCACCTTGGGACCACCAGAGTGAAGCGTTCCCGCTATGTAATCAATTTCTTCTCCGCTGTCTCCTCTCTCCAGCTCATCAAAATTCCATCGGTGTTTGATCAGCAATGCCACTCCTCCACCCCCCCTGTTCCTTCTGTCTTTTCTCAGGATCTGGTATCCCGCTGGAAAGATGGCATCTGTTATCATACCTGTAAGCTTGGTTTCTGTGATCGCTATGATGTCTGGTGATGCCTCTTTGACTCTTTCGTGCCACTCCTCCCACTTGTTTGTTATTCCATCAGCGTTTGTGTACCATACCTTCAGTTTCCTTTCTAACACTGTGGTTTGGGAGGCCTGTGGGGGTGGGAGACCTGGTAGCTTACTGTGGGATTCTATAGTTGGGGGTTGGGTGGAAGCTGTGGGTATGGACTGTATTGTGTGTTGGGATGGTATGATAGGTTGTGGGGTTCTGAGGATAGTTGTGTGTGTGCTTGCCCTTGCTGCTCTGTTCTGCTCTGACTGACCTCTGCTGGTTCCATCCTTGTCCCCTTTCCTAGCTCCTTTCGCTTTTTTGTCCTCTCCCTCAGCTGCTTTCTCTCTGTTTGTGTTCTGTCTCTGTCTAGGAACACCTTCTTG
>NC_091389.1:8766310-8768810 GCF_038502225.1 Cherax quadricarinatus | reverse complement strand
CCACCACTGATACTGCCACTACCACCACTGATACTGCCACTACCACCACTGATGCTACCACTACCACCACTGATACTGCCACTACCACCACTGATACTGCCATTACCACCACTGATGCTACCACTACCACCACTGATACTACCACTACCACCACTCATACTGCCATTACCACCACTGATACTGCCACTACCACCACTGATACTGTCACTACCACCACTGATACTGCCACTACCACCACTGATACTGCCACTACCACCACTCATACTGCCACTACCACCACTGATACTGCCACTACCACCACTGATACTGCCACTACCACCAATGATGCTGCCACTACCACCACTGATACTACCACTACCACCACTGATACTACCACTATCACCACTCATACTGCCACTACCACCACTGATACTGCCACTACCACCACTTATACTGCCACTACCACCACTGATACTACCACTACCATCACTGATACTGCCACTACCACCACTGATACTGCCACTACCACCATTCATACTGCCACTACCGCCACTCATACTGATACTACCACTACCACCACTGATACTGCCACTACCACCACTGATACTGCCACTACCACCATTCATACTGCCACTACCACCACTCATACTGCCACTACCACCACTCATACTGCCACTACCACCACTCATACTGCCACTACCACCACTCATACTGCACTACCACCATTCATACTGCCACTACCACCACTCATACTGCCACTACCACCACTCATACTGCCACTACCACCACTGATACTGCCACTACCACCATTCATACTGCCACTACCACCACTCATACTGCCACTACCACCACTCATACTACCACTACCACCACTCATACTGCCACTACCATCACTCATACTGCCACTACCACCACTGATACTACCACTACCACCACTGATGCTGCCACTACCACCATTCATACTGCCACTACCACCACTCATACTGCCACTACCACCACTTATACTGCCACTACCACCACTGATACTACCACTACCATCACTGATACTGCCACTACCACCACTGATACTGCCAATACCACCACTGATACTGCCACTACCACCACTGATACTGCCACTACCACCACTGATACTGCCACTACCACCACTGATACTGCCACTACCACCACTGATACTGCCACTACCACCACTGATACTGCCACTACCACCACTCATACTGCCACTACCACCACTCATACTGCCACTACCACCACTCATACTGCCACTACCACCACTCATACTGCCACTACCACCACTCATACTACCACTACCACCACTCATACTGCCACTACCACCACTGATACTACCACCACTGATACTACCACCACTGATACCACCACTACCATCACTGATACTAACAACCACTAGCCACAACCACCACTACTAGCCATTACCTCCCAGAACCATAATCCACCAACAAGTCACCACCAGTACATCATATACCCTCACCCTCCCCTCACAGTATTCTAACCTCAACCAACCACTCACTGTACCACTGTATTGCCACTCTGCTCCCCATTACCTATAATTTCCATAATCATTGGGGCCAATTACCCCATTTTTACGAGGAATTATTCCAGCCGGGTTTATGTTAATGACTAGTGGTGGGTGGTACCCAAAAAATATTCTTTGTTCAATGTTCTGTTTACATTTTTTGGCTATATCACGCTGGTAATCTGACTTGTGTATGTTGGGAGGCTGTTGAAGAGTCGTGGTCTCCTGATGCTTAGTGTGTTAGTGTGCCCAAGACTGTTCAGCTGCCTCCCAGCCTACATAAGGGGATTACCAATAGACCCCTGGTTGTCTTCAAGACTCCTTGTTGTCTTATTGACCCATGGCTGTCTTCAAGACCCCTAGTTGTTTTCAAGACCCCTGGTTGTCTTCAAGACCCCTGGTTGTCTTAGAGACCCCTGGTTGTCTTAAAGACCCCTGGTTCTCTTAGAGACCCCTGGTTGTCTTCAAGACCCCTGGTTGTCTTAAAGACCCCTGGCTGCCTTCAAGACCCCTGGTTGTCTTCAAGACCCCTGTTTGTCTTCAAGACCCCTGGTTGTCTTAGAGACCCCTGGTTGTCTTAAAGACCCCTGGTTCTCTTAGAGACCCCTGGTTGTCTTCAAGACCTCTGGTTGTCTTAAAGACCCATGGCTGCCTTCAAGACCCCTGGTTGTCTTCAAGACCCCTGTTTGTCTTCAAGATTCCTGGTTGTCTTCAAGACCCCTGGTTGTCTTCAAGGCTCCTGGCTGTCTTCAAGACCCCTGGTTGTCTTAGAGACCCCTGGTTGTCTTAAAGACCCCTGGTTGTCTTCAAGATTCCTGGTTGTCTTCAAGACCCCTGGTTGTCTTCAAGACTCCTGGTTGTCTTCAAGACCCCTGGTTGTCTTCAAGACCCCTGGTTGTCTTCAAGATTCCTGGTTGTCTTCAAGACCCCTGGTTATCTTCAAGGCTCCTGGCTGTCTTCAAGACCCCTGGTTGTCTTCAAGACCCCTGG
>NC_091389.1:8578810-8761310 GCF_038502225.1 Cherax quadricarinatus | reverse complement strand
TGAGTGGGGTGATGGGGGGTTGATGGGGGTATCCTGAGTGGGGTGATGGAGGGTTGATGGGGGTATCCTGAGTGGGGTGATGGAGGGTTGATGGGGGTATCCTGAGTGGGGTGATGGAGGGTTGATGGGGGTATGCTGAGTGGGGTGATGGAGGGTTGATTGTGGTATCCTGAGTGGGGTGATGGAGGGTTGATGGGGGTATCCTGAGTGGGGTGATGGAGGGTTGATGGGGGTATTCTGAGTGGGGTGATGGAGGGTTGATGGGGGTATCCTGAGTGGGGTGATGGAGGGTTGATGGGGTATTCTGAGTGGGGTGATGGAGGGTTGATGTTGGTATCCTGAGTGGGGTGATGGAGGGTTGATGGGGGTATCCTGAGTGGGGTGATGGAGGGTTGATGGGGGTATCCTGAGTGGGGTGATGGAGGGTTGATGGGGGTATCCTGAGTGGGGTGATGGGGGGTTGATGGGGGTATCCTGAGTGGGGTGAGAGTTGAGGAAGTCTTATATAGTGTCCATCACTGTTACAGTGTCCTCCCTTTGATCGACTATTAGATTATTCCACCACGGTGGTCAGGGTCGTCCACGACCACTTGTAGATAGATGGAGCTGGTCGTCCACGACCACTTGTAGATAGATGAAGCAGGTCGTCCACGACCACTTGTAGACAGATGGAATTGGTCGTCCATGACCACTTGTAGATAGATGGAATTGGTCGTCCACAACCACTTGCAGATAGATGGAGCTGGTTGTCCAGGACCACTTGTAGATAGATGGAGCTGGTCGTCCACGACCACTTAAAGTAGATGGATGGAACTTGAAACAACTCAAAGAAACTCAAAGTCAGAGTGTGAATAAGAAGGAGAAAGAAAGAGGGAATAGACAGGGCGGATAAGAGGAGAGAGTATTAGCTCCCCTTCCATCACCCACTCAACCTTCTATATTATTAGGGTTTATCGAGATGGAGTGGCAGCGGGGCACATTATTAAATTGCCATAAAGCGCTAAATCCGCACGAGTCTTACAGTGCCCTGGGAATACTTGTTGCTGTTGCTCCTGTTATTATTAGTAGTAGTATAATAGAAGTAGTCATACTAATAGTAACAGTAGTAATAGTACCAGTGGTGGTAGCAATAGTAGTAGTAGTAATATAATACAAGTAATATTTCAAAAATAACATATAAATAAGGCAGACAGAAGAGACTCCTAAGAACAATAAGCCCTTTTGGCCCGGAGGCCATAAAACCTATGTAAACAAAGAGTGACGTAACTCATTGGCGTTCATTGATGCGCCAACCACAGCTGAGGAGAGAGCAAACAAGCCATCTCCTGCCCCTCAGTCCATGCCCCATGCCCTCTTGCCCCTTCCTTTATGACTGATAACTCCATTACACACTTGGGAGTGATCTAGTTTTTTTCAATTAAGCCTCTGAAGCCACATTTCGGTGATCGGAAGTTTAAACTGGTGAGTTTTGGCGGGGAAATGCGCGCGAAGGCTTGTGATTGGTCGCCTCAGTTGGCGCGCTTTCGTTGCAATTTTCTGATTAGTTCAACATGTGCTGCGATGCGTTCACGAATTGGTAAAATTTTCCTAAATTGTTCCAATGTTTGGGTTTATTCAATTGTATTGAACACGTGATCAATAATAATAATAATAATAATAATAATAATAATAATAATAATAATAATAATAATAATAATTATTATTATTATTATTATTATTATTATTATTATTATTATTATTATTTGTCTATATTTATTTTTTATTTATTTTTTTCCAAATAATCATCATATATGTATATATTTTATTGATAAATTTATTAAAATAAATAACATTTTTGAAGCCTAGCCTAGCGTGTGTGTGATTGGTTGGTATTTTTGAATGAGATAACCAATTAAAACTAAGATTACATTTCTCTCGCATCTGATTGGTTAATGCATTGAGGCAGAAGACCAATGAGAATTGGCTTCTCGTGTCTTGTTATGAATCGTCGTTTGTTGTGATGTTACTGTTGTTGTTGTGATGTTACTGTTGTTGTGATGTTACTGTTGTTGTTGTGATGTTACTGTTGTTGTTGTGATGTTACTGTTGTTGTTGTGATGTTACTGTTGTTGTTGTGATGTTACTGTTGTTGTTGTGATGTTACTGTTGTTGTTGTGATGTTACTGTTGTTGTTGTTGTTGTTGTTGTGATGTTACTGTTGTTGTTGTGATGTTACTGTTGTTGTGATGTTACTGTTGTTGTTGTGATGTTACTGTTGTTGTTGTGATGTTACTGTTGTTGTTGTGATGTTACTGTTGTTGTTGTGATGTTACTGTTGTTGTTGTGATGTTACTGTTGTTGTTGTGATGTTACTGTTGTTGTAGTGATGTTACTGTTGTTGTGATGTTACTGTTGTTGTTGTGATGTTACTGTTGTTGTTGTGATGTTACTGTTGTTGTTGTGATGTTACTGTTGTTGTTGTGATGTTACTGTTGTTGTTGTGATGTTACTGTTGTTGTTGTGATGTTACTGTTGTTGTTGTGATGTTACTGTTGTTGTTGTGATGTTACTGTTGTTGTTGTGATGTTACTGTTGTTGTGATGTTACTGTTGTTGTTGTGATGTTACTGTTGTTGTTGTGATGTTACTGTTGTTGTTGTGATGTTACTGTTGTTGTTGTGATGTTACTGTTGTTGTTGTGATGTTACTGTTGTTGTTGTGATGTTACTGTTGTTGTTGTGATGTTACTGTTGTTGTTGTGATGTTACTGTTGTTGTTGTGATGTTACTGTTGTTGTTGTGATGTTACTGTTGTTGTTGTGATGTTACTGTTGTTGTAGTGATGTTACTATTGTTGTTGTGATGTTACTGTTGTTGTTGTGATGTTACTGTTGTTGTGATGTTACTGTTGTTGTTGTGATGTTACTGTTGTTGTTGTGATGTTACTGTTGTTGTTGTGATGTTACTGTTGTTGTTGTGATGTTACTGTTGTTGTTGTGATGTTACTGTTGTTGTTGTGATGTTACTGTTGTTGTTGTGATGTTACTGTTGTTGTTGTGATGTTACTGTTGTTGTTGTGATGTTACTGTTGTTGTTGTGATGTTACTGTTGTTGTTGTGATGTTACTGTTGTTGTTGTGATGTTACTGTTGTTGTAGTGATGTTACTGTTGTTGTTGTGATGTTACTGTTGTTGTTGTGATGTTACTGTTGTTGTTGTGATGTTACTGTTGTTGTTGTGATGTTACTGTTGTTGTTGTGATGTTACTGTTGTTGTGATGTTACTGTTGTTGTTGTGATGTTACTGTTGTTGTTGTGATGTTACTGTTGTTGTTGTGATGTTACTGTTGTTGTTGTGATGTTACTGTTGTTGTTGTGATGTTACTGTTGTTGTTGTGATGTTACTGTTGTTGTTGTGATGTTACTGTTGTTGTTGTGATGTTACTGTTGTTGTGATGTTACTGTTGTTGTTGTGATGTTACTGTTGTTGTTGTGATGTTACTGTTGTTGTTGTGATGTTACTGTTGTTGTTGTGATGTTACTGTTGTTGTTGTGATGTTACTGTTGTTGTTGTGATGTTACTGTTGTTGTTGTGATGTTACTGTTGTTGTTGTGATGTTACTGTTGTTGTTGTGATGTTACTGTTGTTGTTGTGATGTTACTGTTGTTGTTCTTGTGATGTTACTGTTGTTGTTGCGATGTTTTGTTGTTGTGATGTTTTGTTGTTGCGATGTTTTGTTGTTGCGATGTTTTGTTGTTGTGATTTGTTGTTGTGATGTTTTGTTGTTGCGATGTTTTGTTGTTGTGATGTTACTGTTGTTGTTGTGATGTTACTGTTGTTGTTGTGATGTTACTGTTGTTGTTGTGATGTTACTGTTGTTGTTGTGATGTTACTGTTGTTGTTGTGATGTTACTGTTGTTGTTGTGATGTTACTGTTGTTGTTGTGATTTGTTGTTGCGATGTTTGTTGTTGTGATGTTACTGTTGTTGTTGTGATGTTACTGTTGTTGTTGTGATGTTACTGTTGTTGTTGTGATGTTACTGTTGTTGTGATGTTACTGTTGTTGTGATGTTACTGTTGTTGTGATGTTACTGTTGTTGTTGTGATGTTACTGTTGTTGTTGTGATGTTACTGTTGTTGTGATGTTACTGTTGTTGTGATGTTACTGTTGTTGTTGTGATGTTACTGTTGTTGTGATGTTACTGTTGTTGTTGTGATGTTACTGTTGTTGTTGTGATGTTACTGTCGTTGTTGTGATGTTACTGTCGTTGTTGTGATGTTACTGTTGTTGTTGTGATGTTACTGTTGTTCTTGTGATGTTACTGTTGTTGTTGTTGTGATGTTACTGTTGTTGTTGTTGTTGTGATGTTACTGTTGTTGTTGTTGTTGTGATGTTACTGTTGTTGTTGTGATGTTACTGTTGTTGTTGTTGTTGTTGTGATGTTACTGTTGTTGTTGTTGTGATGTTACTGTTGTTGTTGTGATGTTACTGTTGTTGTTGTGATGTTGCTGTTGTTGTTGTGATGTTACTGTTGTTGTTATTGTTGTTGTTGTTGTTGTTGTGATGTTACTGTTGTTGTAGTGATGTTACTGTTGTTGTTGTGATATTATTGTTGTTGTTGTGATGTTACTGTTGTTGTAGTGATGTTACTGTTGTTGTTGTGAGGTTACTGTTGTTGTTGTGATGTTACTGTTCTGTTGTGATGTTACTGTTGTTGTTGTTGTTGTGATGTTACTGTTGTTGTTGTTGTTGTTATGATGTTACTGTTGTTATTGTTGTTGTGATGTTACTGTTGTTGTTGTGATGATACTGTTGTTGTTGTAGTGATGTTACTGTTGTTGTTGTGATGTTACTGTTGTTGAAGTGATGTTACTGTTGTTGTTGTTGTAGTGATGTTACTGTTGTTGTTGTGATGATACTGTTGTTGTTGTGATGTTACTGTTGTTGTTGTTGTGATGTTACTGTTGTTGTTGTGATGTTACTGTTGTTGTTGTGATGTTACTGTTGTTGTTGTGATGTTACTGTTGTTGTTGTGATGTTACTGTTGTTGTTGTGATGTTACTGTTGTTGTTGTGATGTTACTGTTGTTGTTGTGATGTTACTGTTGTTGTTGTTGTTGTTGTGATGTTACTGTTGTTGTTGTGATGTTACTGTTGTTGTGATGTTACTGTTGTTGTTGTGATGTTACTGTTGTTGTTGTGATGTTACTGTTGTTGTTGTGATATTACTGTTGTTGTTGTGATGTTACTGTTGTTGTAGTGATGTTACTGTTGTTATAATGTTACTGATGTTGTTGTGATGTTACTGTTGTTGTAGTGATGTTACTGTTGTTGTAGTGATGTTACTGTTGTTGTTGTGATGTTACTGTTGTTGTAGTGATGTTACTGTTGTTGTGATTTTACTGCTGTTGTTGTGATGTTACTGTTGTTGTTGTGATGTTACTGTTGTTGTTGTGATGTTACTGTTGTTGTTGTGATGTTACTGTTGTTGTTGTTGTTGTTGTTGTTGTGATGTTACTGTTGTTGTTGTGATGTTACTGTTGTTGTTGTGATGTTACTGTTGTTGTTGTGATGTTACTGTTGTTGTTGTGATGTTACTGTTGTTGTTGTGATGTTACTGTTGTTGTTGTGATGTTACTGTTGTTGTTGTGATGTTACTGTTGTTGTTGTTGTTGTGATGTTACTGTTGTTGTTGTGATGTTACTGTTGTTGTGATGCTACTATTGTTGTTGTGATGTTACTGTTGTTGTTGTGATGTTACTGTTGTTGTTGTTGTGATGTTACTGTTGTTGTTGTGATGTTACTGTTGTTGTTGTGATGTTACTGTTGTTGTTCTGATGTTACTGTTGTTGTTGTGATGTTACTGTTGTTGTTGTGATGTTACTGTTGTTGTTTTGATGTTACTGTTGTTGTTGTTGTGATGTTACTGTTGTTGTTGTGATGTTACTGTTGTTGTTGTGATGTTACTATTGTTGTTGTGATGTTACTGTTGATGTTTTTGTGATGTTACTGTTGTTGTTGTGATGTTACTGTTGTTGTTGTGATGTTACTGTTGTTGTTGTTGTTGTTGTGATGTTACTGTTGTTCTTGTTGTTGTGATGTTACTGTTGTTGTTGTGATGTTACTGTTGTTGTTGTTGTGATGTTACTGTTGTTGTTGTTGTGATGTTACTGTTGTTGTTGTTGTGATGTTAATATTGTTGTTGTGATGTTACTTTTGTTGTTGTTGTTGTTGTTGTTGTGATGTTACTTTTGTTGTTGTTGTTGTTGTTGTGATGTTACTGTTGTTGTTGTGATGTTACTTTTGTTGTTGTTGTTGTTGTTGTTGTGATGTTACTTTTGTTGTTGTTGTTGTTGTTGTTGTTGTTGTGATGTTACTGTTGTTGTTGTGATGTTACTGTTGTTGTTGTGATGTTAATGTTGTTGTTGTGATGTTTCTGTTGTTGTTGTCATGTTACTGTTGTTGTTGTGATGTTACAGTTGTTGTTGTGATGGTACTGTTGTTGTTGTGATGTTTCTGTTGTTGTTGTGATGTTACTGTTGTTGTTGTGATGTTAATGTTATTGTGACGTTACTGTTGTTGTTGTGATGTTTCTGTTGTTGTTGTGATGTTAATGTTATTGTGACGTTACTGTTGTTGTTGTGATGTTACTGTTGTTGTTGTGATGTTTCTGTTGTTGTTGTTGTGATGTTACTGTTGTTGTTGTGATGTTAATGTTGTTGTGATGTTACTGTTGTTGTTGTGATGTTACTGCTGTTGTTGTGATGTTGCTGTTGTTGTTGTGATGTTACCGTTGTTGTTATTGTTGTTGGTGTTGTTGTTGTGATGTTACTGTTGTTGTAGTGATGTTACTGTTGTTGTTGTGATGTTACTGTTGTTGTTGTGATGTTACTGTTGTTGTAGTGATGTTACTGTTGTTGTTGTGAGGTTACTGTTGTTGTTGTGATGTTACTGTTGTTGTTGTGATGTTACTGTTGTTGTTGTTGTTGTTAGTCGCTGATGTTACTGTTGTTGTTGTTGTTGTTAGTCGCTGATGTTACTGTTGTTGTTGTTGTTGTTAGTCGCTGATGTTACTGTTGTTGTTGTGATGATACTGTTGTTGTAGTGATGTTACTGTTGTTGTGATGTTACTGTTGTTGTAGTGATGTTACTGTTGTTGTTGTTGTAGTGATGTTACTGTTGTTGTTGTGATGATACTGTTGTTGTTGTGATGTTACTGTTGTTGTAGTGATGTTACTGTTGTTGTTGTGATGTTACTGTTGTTGTTGTGATGTTACTGTTGTTGTTGTGATGTTACTGTTGTTGTTGTGATGTTACTGTTGTTGTTCTGATTTTACTGTTGTTGTTGTGATGTAACTGTTGTTGTGATGTTACTGTTGTTGTTGTTGTGATGTTACTGTTGTTGTTGTGATGTTACTGTTGTTGTTGTGATGTTACTGTTATTGTTGTTGTGATGTTAATGTTGTTGTTGTTGTGATGTTACTGTTGTTGTTGTTGTGATGTTACTGTTGTTGTTGTTGTGATGTTAATGTTGTTGTTGTTGTTGTGATGTTATTTTTGTTGTTGTTGTTGTGATGTTACTGTTGTTGTTGTTGTTGTGATGTTACTGTTGTTGTTGTTGTGATGTTACTGTTGTTGTTGTTGTTGTGATGTTATTTTTGTTGTTGTTGTTGTGATGTTACTGTTGTTGTTGTGATGTTACTGTTGTTGTTGTTGTGATGTTACTGTTGTTGTTGTTGTAATGTTACTGTTGTTGTTGTTGTGATGTTACTGTTGTTGTTGTTGTGATGTTAATGTTGTTGTTGTTGTGATGTTACTGTTGTTGTTGTTGTGATGTTACTGTTGTTGTTGTTGTTGTGATGTTATTTTTGTTGTTGTTGTTGTGATGTTACTGTTGTTGTTGTGATGTTACTGTTGTTGTTGTTGTGATGTTACTGTTGTTGTTGTTGTAATGTTACTGTTGTTGTTGTTGTGATGTTACTGTTGTTGTTGTTGTGATGTTACTGTTGTTGTTGTTGTGATGTTACTGTTGTTGTTGTTGTGATGTTACTGTTGTTGTTGTGATGATACTGTTGTTGTTGTTGTGATGTTACTGTTGTTGTTGTTGTTGTGATGTTACTGTTGTTGTTGTGATGTTACTGTTGTTGTTGTGATGTTACTGTTGTTGTTGTTGTGATGTTACTGTTGTTGTTGTTGTGATGTTACTGTTGTTGTTGTTGTTGTGATGTTACTGTTGTTGTTGTGATGTTACTGTTGTTGTTGTTGTGATGTTACTGTTGTTGTTGTTGTGATGTTACTGTTGTTGTTGTGATGATACTGTTGTTGTTGTTGTGATGTTACTGTTGTTGTTGTTCTGATTTTACTGTTGTTGTTGTTGTGATGTTACTGTTGTTGTTGTGATGTTACTGTTGTTGTTGAGATGTTACTGTTGTTGTTGTTGTGATGTTACTGTTCTTGTTGTTGTGATGTTAATGTTGTTGTTGTGATGTTACTGTTGTTGTTGTTGTGATGTTACTGTTGTTGTTGTTGTGATGTTACTGTTCTTGTTGTTGTGATGTTAATGTTGTTGTTGTGATGTTACTGTTGATGTTGTTGTGATGTTACTGTTGTTGTTGTTGTGATGTTACTGTTGTTGTTGTTGTGATGTTACTGTTGTTGTTGTTGTGATGTTACTGTTCTTGTTGTTGTGATGTTAATGTTGTTGTTGTGATGTTACTGTTGTTGTTGTTGTGATGTTACTGTTGTTGTTGTTGTGATGTTACTGTTCTTGTTGTTGTGATGTTAATGTTGTTGTTGTGATGTTACTGTTGATGTTGTTGTGATGTTACTGTTGTTGTTGTTGTGATGTTACTGTTGTTGTTGTTGTGATGTTACTGTTGTTGTTGTTGTGATGTTACTGTTGTTGTTGTTGTTGTGATGTTACTGTTCTTGTTGTTGTGATGTTAATGTTGTTGTTGTGATGTTACTGTTGTTGTTGTTGTGATGTTACTGTTGTTGTTGTTGTGATGTTACTGTTCTTGTTGTTGTGATGTTAATGTTGTTGTTGTGATGTTAATGTTGTTGTTGTGATGTTACTGTTGTTGTTGTTGTGATGTTACTGTTGTTGTTGTTGTGATGTTACTGTTCTTGTTGTTGTGATGTTAATGTTGTTGTTGTGATGTTACTGTTGATGTTGTTGTGATGTTACTGTTGTTGTTGTTGTGATGTTACTGTTGCTGTTGTGATGTTACTATTGTTGTTGTGATGTTACTGTTGATGTTGTTGTGATGTTACTGTTGTTGTTGTGATGTTACTGTTGTTGTTGTTATGTTACTGTTTTTGTTGTTGTGATGTTACTGTTGTTGTTGTGATGTTTTGTTGTTGTGATGTTTTGTTGTTGTGATGTTTTGTTGTTGTGATGTTTTGTTGTTGTGATGTTTTGTTGTTGTGATGTTTTGTTGTTGTGATGTTTTGTTGTTGTGATGTTTTGTTGTTGTGATGTTTTGTTGTTGTGATGTTTTGTTGTTGTGATGTTTTGTTGTTGTGATGTTACTGTTGTTGTTGTTGTGATGTTACTGTTGTTGTTGTGATGTTACACTTGTTGTTGTGATGTTACTGTTGTTGTTGTGATGTTACTGTTGTTGTTGTGATGTTACTGTTGTTGTTGTGATGTTACAGTTGTTCTGATGTTACTGTTGCTGTTGTGATGTTACTGTTGTTGTTGTGATGTTACTGTTGTTGTTGTTGTGATGTTACTGTTGTTGTTGTAATGCTACTGTTGTTGTTATGTTACTGTTGCTGTTGTGATGTTACTGTTGTTGTTGTGATGTTACTATTCCTGTTGTGATGTTACTGTTGTTGTTGTGATGTTACTGTTGTTGTTTTGATGTTACTGTTGTTGTTGTGATGTTACTATTCCTGTTGTGATATTACTGTTTTTTTTGTGATGTTACCGTTGCTGTTGTGATGTTACTGTTGTTGTTGTGATGTTACTATTCCTGTTGTGATGTTACTGTTGTTGTTGTGATGTTACTGTTGTTGTTTTGATGTTACTGTTGTTGTTGTGATGTTACTGTTGTTGTTGTGATGTTACTGTTGTTGTTGTGATGTTCATTTTGTTGTTGTTGTGATGTTACTGTTGTTGTTGTTGTTGTGATGTACTGTTGTTGTTGTTGTTGTGATGTTACTGTTGTTGTTGTGATGTTACTGTTGTTGTTGTTGTGATGTTACTGTTGTTGTTGTTGTGATGGTACTGTTGTTGTTGCGATGTTACTGTTGTTGTTGTGATGTTACTGTTGTTGTTGTTGTGATGTTACTGTTGTTGTTGTTGTGATGTTACTGTTGTTGTTGTGATGTTATGTACTCACCTAATTGTACTCACCTAATTGTGGTTGCAGAGGTCGAGACTCAGCTCCTGGCCCCGCCTCTTCACTGATCGCTACTGGGTCCTCTCTCTCTCTGCTTCCTGAGCTTTGTCATACCTCTTCTTAAAACTATGTATGGTTCCTGCCTCCACTACTTCACTTGCTAGGCTATTCCACTTGCTGACAACTCTATGACTGAAGAAATACTTTCTAACGTCCTTGTGACTCGTCTGAGTCTTCAGCTTCCAGTTGTGACCCCTTGTCCCTGTGTCCCCTCTCTGGAACATCCTATCTCTGTCCACCTTGTCTATTCCCCTCAGTATCTTGTATGTCGTTATCATGTCTCCCCTGACCCTTCTGTCCTCCAGTGTCGTCAGTCCGATTTCCCTTAACCTTTCCTCCTACGACATTCCCTTGATCTGTGTGTATGTGTGTGCGTGCGGCTATATTTTACATAGTGTTCTTGTGATAATCACAAAATTCATTGTTTTTCACTAGTCTTTTAACGAATTTTCAAAATTCTGATAAGATCCATTTTTTTCATTTTCTCTCAATTCAAAACTTTCTTCAAACTTCTCCCTGATATCATCGCAGGAAAACTTTGTATATTGGTCTTCTCCCTTGATCCCTACCAACATTGTTCCCTCGTAATAACTGGAAAATCTCCAGAGATAAACAGCTCTGTTTACCCGCGAAATTGCGCGGGTTAAAACACTTTTTTTTGGCGCGAAAATCTCCTTAAAAGCGCGGGAAATTGTTGCCACATCTCCAATATTATTGTCTTTAATTCCTTATTATGGCGTTTTGGAGATTAATTTCTGGCTATCTATGGATTTTTATTAGTGCACGAAGCAGGTATTAGGTAAATAATATATTGGAGTTTCGGCCAACTGTGTGAAATATATAAAAATAATTGAGAATGTGGCAACACCACCTGACGGAGGGTTCCAATACTGAGCGGGATCATGGCTGCCAACTGCATCAGAAAGTCTTGTAATAATCCCACAGACTCTAGCGGATGATGGTTCCCGGTTAATTATCCTCCCCGGATAATATCCACTCCGTCGTCGCAACTAATAATATATTTACAAAGGAAAGAAATATTTTTGCTATCCGTCTAGCTCTAGAGTATCATATTTTCTATTTAGGTATATACATATACTTTTAAAAGTGCGTCGTCTGCTAGCAAGGATTAAAAAACGAAGAAATCACGTTAATCATCATTCGGATAATAGCCATCGTTATTAACCTATCTTATATTATGTTGCAGAAAAGAGTATATATATATATATATATATATATATATATATATATATATATATATATATATATATATATATATATATATATATATATATATATATATATATATATATATATATATATATATATAGATATATATATATATATATATATATATATATATATAGTAAAGACTTGGTAAATTACCTTAGTGGGATATTATCTTATATTTAATGGTCCGAGACCAATTTAAGTGATGGAATTATTGGTGAGAATTCAAAACATTAATTACCTTAATGCGGCTTAATGTGATTCCTTTTCTGGTTTGATACGAGGATTGGGAAGATTGTGTGGGTACTATTCCTTAAAGGTGATTGGTGGAGAGGAGGTGACTGGTGCGGAGGAGGGTGTGTGGTGATTGGTGTGGGTGGAGGAGTGTCTGTGTGGTGATTGGTGTGGGAGGAGGAGTGTCTGTGTGGTGATTGGTGTGGGAGGAGGAGTGTCTGTGTGGTGATTGGTGTGGGAGGAGTGTTTGTGTGGTGATTGGTGGGGAAGAGGAGTGTCTGTGTGGTGATTGGTGGGGAGGAGTGTCTGTGTGGTGATTGGTGGGGAGGAGTGTCTGTGTGGTGATTGGTGTGGGAGGAGGAGTGTCTGTGTGGTGATTGGTGGGGAGGAGGAGTGTCTGTGTGGTGATTGGTGGGGAGGAGTGTCTGTGTGGTGATTGGTGGGGAGGAGTGTCTGTGTGGTGATTGGTGGGGAAAAGGAGTGTTTGTGTGGTGATTGGTTGGGAAAAGGAGTGTCTGTGTGGTGATTGGTTGGGAAAAGGAGTGTCTGTGTGGTGAATGGTGGGGAGGAGTGTCTGTGTGGTGATTGGTGTGGGAGGAGGAGTGTCTGTGTGGTGATTGGTGGGGAGGAGGAGTGTCTGTGTGGTGATTGGTGGGGAGGAGGAGTGTCTGTGTGGTGATTGGTGGGGAGGAGGAGTGTCTGTGTGGTGATTGGTGGGGAGGAGGAGTGTCTGTGTGGTGATTGGTGGGGAGGAGGAGTGTCTGTGTGGTGATTGGTGGGGAGGAGTGTCTGTGTGGTGATTGGTGGGGAAAAGGAGTGTCTGTGTGGTGATTGGTTGGGAAAAGGAGTGTCTGTGTGGTGATTGGTGTGGGAGGAGGAGTGTCTGTGTGGTGATTGGTGTGGGAGGAGGAGTGTCTGTGTGGTGATTGGTGGGGAGGAGGAGTGTCTGTGTGGTGATTGGTGTGGGAGGAGGAGTGTCTGTGTGGTGATTGGTGGGGAAAATGAGTGTCTGTGTGGTGATTGGTGGAGAGAAGGAGTGTCTGTGTGGTGATTGGTGGGGAGGAGGAGTGTCTGTGTGGTGATTGGTGGGGAGGAGTGTCTGTGTGGTGATTGGTGGGGAGGAGGAGTGTCTGTGTGGTGATTGGTGGGGAAAAGGAGTGTCTGTGTAGTGATTGGTGGGGAAAAGGAGTGTCTGTGTGGTGATTGGTGGGGAGGAGTGTCTGAGTGGTGATTGGTGTAGGAGGAGGAGTGTCTGTGTGGTGATTGGTGGGGAAAAGGAGTGTCTGTGTGGTGATTGGTGGAGAGGAGGAGTGTCTGTGTGGTGATTGGTGGAGAGGAGGAGTGTCTGTGTGGTGATTGGTGTGGGAGGAGGAGTGTCTGTGTTGTGATTGGTGGGGAGGAGGAGTGTCTGTGTGGTGATTGGTGGGGAGGAGGAGTGTCTGTGTGGTGATTGGTGGGGAGGAGGAGTGTCTGTGTGGTGATTGGTGGGGAGGAGGAGTGTCTGTGTGGTGATTGGTGGGGAAGAAGAGTGTCTGTGTGGTGATTGGTGGGGAGGAGGAGTGTCTGTGTGGTGATTGGTGGGGAAAAGAAGTGTCTGTGTGGTGATTGGTGGGGAAAAGGAGTGTCTGTGTGGTGATTGGTGCGGGAGGAGAGTGTCTGTGTGGTGATTGGTGGGGAAAAGGAGTGTCTGTGTGGTGATTGGTGGAGAGGAGGAGTGTCTGTGTGGTGATTGGTGGGGAGGAGGAGTGTCTGTGTGGTGATTGGTGGGGAGGAGGAGTGTCTGTGTGGTGATTGGTGGGGAAAAGGAGTGTCTGTGTGGTGATTGGTGGGGAGGAGGAGTGTGTGTGTGTGGTGATTGGTGGAGAGGAGGAGTGTCTGTGTAGTGATTGGTGGAGAGGAGGAGTGTCTGTGTGGTGATTGGTGTGGGAGGAGGAGTGTCTATGTGGTGATTAGAGGAGAGGAGGAGTGTCTGTGTGGTGATTGGTGGGGAGGAGGAGTGTCTGTGTGGTGATTGGTGTGGGAGGAGGAGTGTCTGTGTGGTGATTGGTGGAGAGGAGGAGTGTCTGTGTGGTGATTGGTGGTGAGGAGGAGTGTCTGTGTAGTGATTGGTGGGGAGGAGGAGTGTCTGTGTGGTGATTGGTAGAGAGGAGGAGTGTCTGTGTAGTGATTGGTGGTGAGGAGGAGTGTCTGTGTGGTGATTGGTGTGGGAGGAGGAGTGTCTGTGTGGTGATTGGTGGAGAGGAGAAGTGTCTGTGTAGTGATTGGTGGGGAGGAGGAGTGTCTGTGTGGTGATTGGTGTGGGAGGAGGAGTGTCTGTGTGGTGCTTGGTGGAGAGGAGAACTGTCTGTGTAGTGATTGGTGGTGAGGAGGAGTGTCTGTGTAGTGATTGGTGGGGAGGAGGAGTGTCTGTGTGGTGATTGGTGGAGAGGAGGAGTGTCTGTGTGGTGATTGGTGGTGAGGAGGAGTGTCTGTGTGGTGATTGGTGTGGGAGGAGGAGTGTCTGTGTGGTGATTGGTGGAGAGGAGGAGTGTCTGTGTGGTGATTGGTGGAGAGGAGGAGTGTCTGTGTGGTGATTGGTGGAGAGGAGGAGTGTCTGTGTGGTGACTGGTGGAGAGGAGGAGTGTCTGTGTAATGATTGGTGGGGAGGAGGAGTGTCTGTGTGGTGATTGGTGTGGGAGGAGGAGTGTCTGTGTAGTGATTGGTGGTGAGGAGGAGTGTCTGTGTAGTGATTGGTGGTGAGGAGGAGTGTCTGTGTAGTGATTGGTGGGGAGGAGGAGTGTCTGTGTGGTGACTGGTGGAGAGGAGGAGTGTCTGTGTAATGATTGGTGGGGAGGAGGAGTGTCTGTGTGGTGATTGGTGGGGAGGAGGAGTGTCTGTGTGGTGATTGGTGGAGAGGAGGAGTGTCTGTGTGGTGATTGGTGCGGGAGGAGTGTCTGTGTTGTGATTGGTGGGGAGGAGGAGTGTCTGTGTGGTGATTGGTGGGGAGGAGGAGTGTCTGTGTGGTGATTGGTGGAGAGGAGGAGTGTCTGTGTGGTGATTGGTGGGGAAGAGGAGTGTCTGTGTTGTGATTGGTGGGGAGGAGGAGTGTCTATGTGGTGATTGGTGGTGAGGAGTGTCTGTGTGGTGATTGGTGGAGAGGAGGAGTGTCTGTGTGGTGATTGGTGGGGAGGAGGAGTGTCTGTGTGGTGATTGGTAGGGAGAAGGAGTGTCTGTGTGGTGACTGATGGATGGAAGGAGTGTCTGTACTTACCTAATTGTGGTTGCAGGGGTCGAGACTCAGCTCCTGGCCCCACCTCTTCACTGGTCACTACTAGGTCCACTCTCTCCCTGCTCCATGAACTTTATCAGACCTCTTCTTAAAGCTGTGTATGGATCCTGCCTCCACTACATCACTCTCCAGATTGTTCCACTTCCTGACAACTCTGTGACTGAAGAAATACTTCCTGACATCCCTGTGACTCATCTGAGTCTTCAACTTCCAGTTGTGACCTCTTGTTGCTGTGTCCCCTTGTTGCTGTGTCCCCTTGTTGCTGTGTCCCCTTGTTGCTGTGTCTCCTTGTTGCTGTGTCCCCTTGTTGCTGTGTCCCCTTGTTGTTGTGTCCCCTTGTTGCTGTGTCCCCTTGTTGTTGTGTCCCCTTGTTGCTGTGTCCCCTTGTTGCTGTGTCCCCATGTTGCTGTGTCCCCTTGTTGCTGTGTCCCCTTTTTGCTGTGTCCCCTTGTTGCTGTGTCTCCTTGTTGTTGTGTGCCCTTGTTGTTGTGTCCCCTTGTTGTTGTGTGCCCTTGTTGTTGTGTGCCCTTGTTGTTGTGTCCCCTTGTTGTGTGCCCTTGTTGTTGTGTGCCCTTGTTGTTGTGTGCCCTTGTTGTTGTGTGCCCTTGTTGTTGTGTCCCCTTGTTGTTGTGTGCCCTTGTTGTTGTGTTCCCTTGTTGTTGTGTGCCCTTGTTGTTGTGTCCCCTTGTTGTTGTGTGCCCTTGTTGTTGTGTGCCCTTGTTGTTGTGTCCCCTTGTTGTTGTGTGCCCTTGTTGTTGTGTGCCCTTGTTGTTGTGTCCCCTTGTTGTTGTGTCCCCTTGTTGTTGTGTCCCCTTGTTGTTGTGTCCCCTTGTTGTTGTGTCCCCTTGTTGTTGTGTCCCCTTGTTGTTGTGTGCCCTTGTTGTTGTGTTCCCTTGTTGTTGTGTCCCCTTGTTGTTGTGTGCCCTTGTTGTTGTGTCCCCTTGTTGTTGTGTGCCCTTGTTGTTGTGTTCCCTTGTTGTTGGTGCCCTTGTTGTTGTGTCCCTTTGTTGCTATGTCCCCTTGTTGTTGTGTCCCCTTGTTGCTGTGTCCCCTTGTTGTTGTGTCCCCTTGTTGCTGTGTCCCCTTGTTGCTGTGTCCCCTTGTTGCTGTGTCCCCTTGTTGCTGTGTCCCCTTGTTGCTGTGTCCCCTTGTTGTTGTGTCCCCTTGTTGCTGTGTCCCCTTGTTGCTGTGTCCCCTTGTTGCTGTGTCCCCTTGTCACTGTGTCCCCTTGTTGCTGTGTCCCCTTGTTGCTGTGTCCTCTTGTTGCTGTGTCCCCTTGTTGTTGTGTCCCCTTGTTGCTGTGTCCCCTTGTTGTGTCCCCTTGTTGCTGTGTCCCCTTGTTGCTGTGTCCCCTTGTTGCTGTGTCCCCTTGTTGTTGTGTCCCCTTGTTGCTGTGCTCCCTTGTTGCTGTGTCCCCTTGTTGCTGTGTCCCCTTGTCACTGTGTCCCCTTGTTGCTGTGTCCCCTTGTTGTTGTGTCCCCTTGTTGCTGTGTCCCCTTGTTGCTGTGTCCCCTTGTTGTTGTGTCCCCTTGTTGCTGTGTTCCCTTGTCACTGTGTCCCCTTGTTGTTGTGTCCCCTTGTTGCTGTGCTCCCTTGTTGCTGTGTCCCCTTGTTGCTGTGTTCCCTTGTCACTGTGTCCCCTTGTTGCTGTGTCCCCTTGTTGCTGTGTCCCATCTCTGGAACATCCTGCCTCTGTCCACCTTGTCTATTCCACGCAGCATTTTGTATGTCGTTATCATGTCTCCACTCACCCTCCAGTCCTCCAGTGTGGTGCCTGGTGGAGAGAAGGACTGTGTGTGTGATGATTGGCGGAGAAAAATTATTTCTGGAGAAGATTGGTCACTTAACAATCGGGTAGTATGTACATAATGTCTCTGAGATATATTGTAACAGATAACACAGAGATAGTTCAGGTGTTGTGATAAGATACAGTGGTTGTTGCTGACACAAACATGACACAGAAGTGTTTGTGGTTGTTGCTGACACAAACATGACACAGAAGTGTTTGTGGTTGTTGCTGACACAAACATGACACAGGTAACCTTATTTTCCTTTACCACCATCCTCATTACCCCCTTCTTTCCCAGGCGCTGTGGGACCCATACAAGTTTAGCTCTTCCCTGTCTATAATAACTCTAATATAAAAGTGTTAGTCCCGCAAATTTCATTTTCTTTAGTACATATAGTTTATCTCACCACCAATAGATGGCAGCACCAGCCACCAAATAAAGTCGTTATTTCCTGTTTATTGACTTATTTAAGATCAAATATTTTACGTAATAAACAAAAGTAAAAAAATTAGTTTAATTACATGTTTATTTTGGCTTTAAATAAGTTAATTTAGCTTATAGAGGAAGATAATACAAAAATTCCAAGACTTTCCGGTCTTTGCTAACTCTATGACGTCACTTATGACGTCATAGCTTGTCAGTGACGTCACATCCTGTAGTAGTGACGTCACTCGTAGACAAACAGCTGATCGTCGACACTCAGACAAATTTCCCGTCAGTTTTTGGCGATATTGGCGACATTTGGCGAAGTAATGGCGTACAGAGGCGGGAAATATGGCGGAGAGAGACACCAGAGTAGCTTAGAGGACGATGATATGACGTCAGGTGAGTACAAGTGAGGGGGGAGGGGTACCTGGGGTCACCTCTGGGGTACTGGGGTCACCTCTGGGGTTCTTGGGTCACCTCTGGGGTCACCTCGGGTACTGGGTAATCTCTGGGGTACTGCAGTCACCTCTGGGGTTCTGGGGTCACCTCTGGGGTACTGGGGTCACCTCTGGGGTACTTGGGTCACCTCTGGGGTACTGGGGTCACCTCTGGGATACTGGAGTCACCTCTAGGATCCTGGGGTCACCTCTGGGATCCTGGGGTCACCTCTGGGGTACTGGGGTCACCTCTGGGGTCCTGTGGTCATCTCTGGGATCCTGGGGTTATCTCTGGGATCCTGGGGTCATCTCTGGGGTCCTGGGGTCACCTCTGGGGTTCTTGGGTCACCTCTGGGGTACTGGGGTCATCTCTGGGGTACTGGGGTCACCTCTGGGGTTCTGGGGTCACCTCTGGGGTTCTGGGGTCACCTCTGGGATCCTGGGGTCACCTCTGGGATCCTGGGGTCACCTCTGGGATCCTGGGGTCACCTCTGGGATCCTGGGGTCACCTCTGGGATCCTGGGGTCACCTCTGGGATCCTGGGGTCACCTCTGGGGTTCTGGGGTCATCTCTGGGGTACTGGGGTCACCTCTGGGGTTCTGGGGTCATCTATGGGGTACTGGGTAATCTCTGGGGTACTGGGGTCACCTCTGGGGTACTGGGGTCACCTCTGGGGTACTGGGGTCACCTCTGGGGTTCTGGAGTCACTTATGGGGTCACCTCTGGGGTACTGGGGTCACCTCTGGGGTACTGGGGTCACCTCTGGGGTACTGGGGTCACCTCTGGGGTACTGGGGTCACCTCTGGGGTCCTGGGGTCACCTCTGGGGTCCTGGGGTCACCTCTGGGGTCCTGGGGTCACCTCTGGGGTACTGGGGTCACCTCTGGGGTACTGGGGTCACCTCTGGGGTCCTGTGGTTACCTCTGGGGTTCTGTGGTCACCTCTGGGGTCCTGTGGTCACCTCTGGGGTACTGGGGTTACCTCTGGGGTCACCTCTGGGATCCTGGGGTCACCTGTGGGGTACTGGGGTTCTGGCGTCATCTCTGGGGTACTTGGGTCACCTCTGGGATCCTGGAGTCACTTCTGGGGTTCTATGGTCACTTCTGGGGTTTTGGGGTCAACTCTGGGGTACTGGGGTCACCTCTGGGGTTCTGGGGTCACCTCTGGGGTCCTGTGGTCATCTCTGGGATCCTGGGGTCATCTCTGGGATCCTGGGGTCATCTCTGGGGTCCTGGGGTCACCTCTGGGATCCTGGGGTCACCTCTGGGGTACTGGGGTCACCTCTGGGGTTCTGGCATCACCTCTGGGGTACTGGGGTCACATCTGGGATCCTGGGGTCACCTCTGGGATCCTGGGGTCACCTCTGGGGTCCTGGGGTCACCTCTAGGGTACTGGGGTCACCTCTGGGGTACTGGGGGTCACCTCTGGGGTACTGGGATCACCTCTGGGGTTCTGGGGGTCACCTCTGGGGTCCTGGTGTCACCTTTGGGGTCACCTCTGGGGTCCTGGGGTCACCTCTGGGGTCCTGGGGTCACCTCTGGGGTCCTGTGGTCACCTCTGGGGTCCTGGGGTCACCTCTGGTTCCCACCAAGGCAAGGTAAGATAAGATAAGGTTTCGTTGGGATTTTTAACCCCGGAGGGTTAGCCACCCAGGATAACCCAAGAAAGTCAGTGCGTCATCGAGGACTGTCTAACTTATTTCCATTGTGGTCCTTAATCTTGTCCCCCAGGATGCCACCCACACCAGTCCACTAACACCCAGGATGCCACCCACACCAGTCCACTAACACCCAGGATGCCACCCACACCAGTCCACTAACACCCAGGATGCCACCCACACCAGTCCACTAACACCCAGGATGCCACCCACACCAGTCCACTAACACCCAGGATGCGACCCACACCAGTCCACTAACACCCAGGATGCCACCCACACCAGTCCACTAACACCCAGGATGCCACCCACACCAGTCGACTAACACCCAGGATGTGACCCACACCAGTCGACTAACACCCAGGATGCGACCCACACCAGTCCACTAACACCCAGGATGCGACCCACACCAGTCGACTAACACCCAGGATGCGACCCACACCAGTCGACTAACACCCAGGATGCGACCCACACCAGTCCACTAACACCCAGGTACCTATTTGCTGCTAGGTGAACAGGACAACAGGTGTAAGGAAACGTGTCGAAATGTTTCCACCCGCCGGGGATCGAACCCGGGCCCTCCGTGTGTGAAGCAGGAGCTTTAGCCACCGGCCCGAAAAAGAAAAACTTTCATCATCGTTCACAATGATATAATACAAATATACACAGCAAAGAAGATACCCAATGTGTTGACTAGGTTGGGGCATTGGCTTAAGCCGGTGGGAGACTTGGACCTGCCTCGCATGGGCCAGTAGGCCTGCTGCAGTGTTCCTTCTTTCTTATGTCCTTACGTTTCTGAGTCGAGGACTGTATGTGCTATATAGCTTTTATCCCTTTTTAATTGCTTGAAGAATTAGTTTAATTATGATTGTACGTAATGAGAATTTTTGCATATTATCATAAACGGAACACAATCAGTGTTTTAATGGTTGAGAGGATTACAGATGTTAAGAATAAGGGTTAATATTAATAAGATGTTAAGAATAACAATCAGGGTCATTAGTTTTGGGTTCAGTGTTTGGTTATTCTGGCTTCCTGGGGTAGTTGTGGCCTCTCTGTGGGTCATTAGATAACGGTTGTTAGTTTGCGGTCAGTTTTCTGGGGGTTATTTATGCTATGTATAATAATTGTACTTATGTCTACCTTTTTTTTTTCTCTCTCTCAACAAGTCTGCCGTCTCCCACCGAGGCAGGGTGACGCAAAAAAGAAAGAAAATCCCCAAAAAGAAAATACTTTCATCATCATTCAACACTTTCACCACACTCACACATTATCACTGTTTTTGCAGAGGCGCTCAGAATACAACAGTTTAGAAGCATATACGTATAAAGATACACAACATATCCCTCCATACATATCCTACCTGTATCTAAATAATCTTATTTACTAACTTATTTAATTACTTATTAATTTAAGTACTTGCTTATTTACTTAACGTGTATAATTATTGACTTATTCTAACGTTGCACGTGACAGCGTTCATGAACAGTTCGAGTGCGACGTACCTGGCAGCAGACAGGTTGCCGGCCGGCCCCGAGCAACAAGCAGCAATGGAGGCGGAGATGCGGCGCCAGGAGTTACTGCGACAGATGAGGCAGGTCAGCAGTCATTTTGTATGCGTAGTGCCACCACAGTGGGAATAAGTCACGGGGACCCCAATGGGAATAAGTCACGGGGACCCCAATGGGAATAAGTCACGGGGACCCCAATGGGAATAAGTCACGGGGACCCCAATGGGAATAAGTCACGGGGACCCCAATGGGAATAAGTCACGGGGACCCCAATGGGAATAAGTCACGGGGACCCCAATGGGAATAAGTCACTGGGACCCCAATGGGAATAAGTCACGGGGACCCCAATGGGAATAAGTCACGGGGACCCCAATGGGAATAAGTCACGGGGACCCCAATGGGAATAAGTCACGGGGACCCCAATGGGAATAAGTCACGGGGACCCCAATGGGAATAAGTCACGGGGACCCCAATGGGAATAAGTCACGGGGACCCCAATGGGAATAAGTCACGGGGACCCCAATGGGAATAAGTCACGGGGACCCCAATGGGAATAAGTCACGGGGACCCCAATGGGAATAAGTCACGGGGACCCCAATGGGAATAAGTCACTTGTCTGACTCTTTTTGTGTTGGTCTAGTTGGTAATTTACACACACGTTACTATATATGATTATTATTATTACATTTCTTGGGAAGCACTAAACCTGTAGGTGTCATACAGTACCTCGGGGAATGGAAGGTATTCAGGCTTGATTCTAGGTATTGAAGCATTGGTTCAGTTCCTTAGATCAAGAACCCCTGACCAACATCAAGGAACCTTTAAGGTTACAATGTAGTACAGTGGACCCCCGGTATTCGGTATTAATCCGTTCCTGAGAGCTCATCGAATACCGATAATATCGAAAACCGAATCAATTTTCCTCATAAGAAATAATGGAAATCAAATTAATCCGTGCAAGACACCCAAAAGTATGAAAAAAAAAAAATTTACTACATGAAATATTAAGTTTAATGCAATAGAATGATTACAATAACAATAAAATAATTACAATAACAATAAAATAATTGACACTTACCTTTAATGAAGATCTGGTGGTGATTGATGGGATGGAAGGAGGGGAGAGGTGTTA
This sequence comes from Cherax quadricarinatus, assembly GCF_038502225.1. Lineage (NCBI taxonomy): Eukaryota > Metazoa > Arthropoda > Malacostraca > Decapoda > Parastacidae > Cherax > Cherax quadricarinatus. Next base: position 8,739,247 of record NC_091389.1, on the reverse strand, counting down.
GTGTTTAGAAGGGGAATCCCCTTCCATTAGGACTTGAGGTAGCAAGTCCTTTTCTGGGGTTACTTCCCTTCTTCTTTTAATGCCACTAGGACCAGCTTGAGAGTCACTGGACCTCTGTCGCACAACATAACTGGCAGCCTCACCATGCCTAGTCACACTATGTATGCCACTACGATTCTTAAATCTTTCAAACCAACCTTTGCTGGCCTTAAATTCACTCTCATCACCACTAGTTGCAGGCAATTTCTTTACCAAATCGTCGTGCAACTGCCTAGCCTTTTCACAAATGATCGCTTGAGAGATGCTATCTCCTGCTATCTGTTTTTCATTTATCCACACCAGTAACAATCTCTCAACATTTTCTAACACTTGCGGTCGCTGTTTCTTAATCACAGTTGCACCTTTTGCAAGAACAGCTTCCATGATTGCCGTTTTCCTGGTCACTATAGTAGAGATGGTTGATTGGGGTTTATTATACGACCTGACCAGCTCCGACACACGCACTCCACTTTCGTACTTTGCAATTATCTCTTTCTTCATTTCGTAAGTCATTAGCGACTTTTTTCTCGAAGGGTTGGCACTAGAAGCTTTCTTGGGGCCCATGGTGACTTATTTTGCAGAAACAAGCACCAAACACAGTGATAATATGGATAATATGGAATGTACCGAATGTATCTTTAGATGCGCGCACACTGGCTGGCTTGTAAACACTGGCACACACGGAGCAGTTCAGGCCACACGTGGACAGGTCTCGTACGAATCGTATCGAATACCGGGTTTTCAATCGAATACCGAGGAAAATTTTTTGCGTTAAAATGCATCGAAAACCGGATTTATCAAATACCGATGCCATCGAATACCGGGGGTCCACCGTATAATAATTTGTGTAGCTGTCCGTAGATGAACTAGCATTGAAACGTCAACTAGACTCAAAATCTAATGTCTTTTTTTTTTTTAATCAATATAAGGCTGCATAACCCTCACACAGGTTTATCAGTTGTTTTTTAATAGTCTATCTTTAAATCTTAACTACTGTATTTTGTGGCGTATATTTTGTGGCACATAAGATGCAGGATGATGTAACACATGTAAGATGATGTCACCAAGCAGTTGTAACGTTAGTAAGTAACTGCTAAAGTGTAAGACAAAGCTACCTCACAGTAGTAATAAGGTGAAATAATGAATAATTAAAATTTACCACTTTTTAACCTGTCTAGGCTTACGTACTAGGATTACTTTTTTTTTATTAACACATCGGCCTTCTCCCACCAAGGCAGGGTGACCTGAAAAAGAAAAACTTTCATCATTCACTCCATCACTGTCTTGCCGGAGGTGCGCTTACACTACAGTTATAAAACTGCAACATTAACACCGCTCCTTCAGAGTGCCGGCACTGTACTTCCCATCTTATACATGACAAATTATCAAATGTAATCACACATTGTAACCTTTGCCAAGAAATAAATTTTATATTGTACGTACAGTGGACCCCCGGTTAACGATATTTTTTCACTCCAGAAGTATGTTCAGGCGCCAGTACTGACCAAATTTGTTCCCATAAGGAATATTGTGAAGTAGATTAGTCCATTTCAGACCCCCAAACATACACGTACAAACGCACTTACATAAATACACTTACATAATTGGTCGCATTTGGAGGTGATCGTTAACCGGGGGTCCACTGTACAGTGGACCCCCGGTTAACGATATTTTTTCATTCCAGGAGTATGTTCAGGTGCCAGTACTGACCGAATTTGTTCCCATAAGAAATATTGTGAAGTAGATTAGTCCATTTCAGACCCCCAAACATACACATACAAACGCACTTACATAAATACACTTACATAATTGGTCGCATTGGGAGCTGATCGTAAACTGGGGGTCCACTGTATTTGTATTGTACCTCTGACCCTGACCTTGAGCATATGAGGCTCAGGATGATTTGCCAAGACTTTTTGAGAGGGGGGGGAAGTGCCCCTTAACCCGTAAATGATCCAAACAGATGTATGTTCACATGCGTAGCGCTCCAACAGTAGATCTACATTTTGTTTACATTTTCAAATATAACAAAAAAAAAAATGCATATCAAAGTTTTTTTACACGTTTTCAAATGTAAAAAAAAAAATCTGCTTTTTTTACATACTATCGAATGTTGAAAAAACGTATATATACGTTTAAACCGTTTATGGGTTAAATGCCAGAAAATACCGATAACATTTAAGCACTAGGATTAATTTGCCTAAAATACATTGCGCAATAGTGGTTTTATTTTGTTCCTAACGTGTTTTACTACATATAAACTGTTTTTACAACATAAAAAAAATAAAAATTGCATTTTACCAGACATGTTTAAGATTTTGGCCTGGTGAATATTTTTCAACTGGGCTCAACAGTGTTATTAAGGACGGGTGTTAATGTTGCAGTTTAAAAACTGTAGTGTAAAGCACCCTTCTGGCAAGACAGTGATGGAGTGAATGATGGTGAAAGTTTTTCTTTTTCGGGCCACCCTGCCTTGGTGGGAATCGGCCAGTGTGATAATAAAAAATAAAAATATTCCTGTATGTGGGAAGACTTACCATGGAATCATTTGCCTAACACTGTGCCTGATTTACAACTGACATTCAACCTGAGGAATAACACGCACAACACCTAAGTTTGTGTGTTGTACGTTGTTGTATCTTAGAAATTGGTCATCCTGTGTTATTTAACTATTGTAAGAGAATATGATCATCACTTAATATTATAGCGTGAAAGTCCCCGTTTATAGCTAAAATAGAGACTTTTGGCATTATATTATTATCTGTTAATATATAAAAAATACCATGGTATTATCACTTTTATTTTATTATTATTATTATTATTATTATTGTTAGGTAGGATTATTATGTATATAGAGCGTAAGTCTCGGAACCATCCGGTGAATTGTTCAATTGTTTATGTCCGGCTGACTGACGTTGGGTCAGGTGATCCAACCTGACGACGGGTCAACAGACTGGCTGGTAGTCAGTCTGCTCCCTGCTCTAGCCTTGACAACTGATCGTATATTGGCTCTCTTACGGTGTACAGTTTGAATGGGTTTGAGAATTAGTCTCTAGAGCTGACTCAGTTTGTTCCTCATTGCTCTGAAGATTGTTTTGATATTTATATTCTTGGTCAGTTCAGTAATCCATAGAGATACGTCTTCTCAAACAAACTCTGGCTTCCTACTTCCTTTACGGCCGGATTCAAAGGTCTTGTTGAATCTTGTACATTTTGTACTTTGAGTTTACACAGTCTTGTTAAGACAAAGACGTAAATATTAGTGAAGACTTAATTACAGGAAGAATAATTAATCTTCCTTATTAATGTGATATTTCCATGATTTTGAACTAAATATATATATATATATATATATATACGTATATTATTGTAAATTTATTGTACAAAGTATTACGATATAATATTAGGTACAGAGAAAAGGTAAAGTATTGTATTTAAATACTTTAATAAATTTGAATATTATTCTATGGAGTTTCCCAGTTGAAATTATTTCCCCTAGACTCTAAAATACCTTTAACTAACTCGGATCCAAAATCTTGTTGCATAAGAAAAAAATGGTAACAGACCACATTCTGAAGTTCTTTATAAAAATTCTTATTCGCAACATACGTGTGTTTCATTAATGTGTGTGTGTTCTGTTCCCTCAGTGCAATGAAATACTGAACCTGTCCACAAAATACTGAACCTATCCACAAAATACTGAACCTATCCACAAAATACTGAACCTATCCACAAAATACTGAACCTATCCACAAAATACTGAACCTGTCCACAAAATACTGAACCTGTCCACAAAATACTGAACCTATCCACAAAATACTGAACCTATCCACAAAATACTGAACCTGTCCACAAAATACTGAACCTATCCACAAAATACTGAACCTATCCACAAAATACTGAACCTATCCACAAAATACTGAACCTGTCCACAAAATACTGAACCTGTCCACAAAATACTGAACCTATCCACAAAATACTGAACCTATCCACAAAATACTGAACCTGTCCACAAAATACTGAACCTGTCCACAAAATACTGAACCTATCCACAAAATACTGAACCTGTCCACAAAATACTGAACCTATCCACAAAATACTGAACCTATCCACAAAATACTGAACCTATCCACAAAATACTGAACCTATCCACAAAATACTGAACCTATCCACAAAATACTGAACCTATCCACAAAATACTGAACCTATCCACAAAATATCAGTTCCTTTTTTTAAGGGTTTGTTTCTTTGCATAGTTTATAATGTGTAATTACAATTTCTGTTTGCTAAGTACAAAGAAAGCCACTATCATTCCAGGGCATTTCTTTAATATATTTACCGTCTCCCACCGAAGTAGGCTGACCCGAACAAGAGGAAACACTTTCACCATCATTCATCCAATCACTGTCTTGCCAGCAGTGTGCTAACATCCCAGATGGAAAGACACTGACTGAATAATGGTGAATATTTTCTATTTTATCGGGTCACTACCTTGGTGGGAGACGGCCAGTGAACTAAAACATAATACAGTGGACCCCCGGTTTACGATCAGCTCCCAATGCGACCAATTATGTAAGTGTATTTATGTAAGTGCGTTTGTATGTGTATGTTTGGGGGTCTGAAATGGACTAATCTAATTCACAATATTCCTTATGGGAACAAATTCGGTCAGTACTGGCACCTGAACATACTTCTGGAATGAAATAATATCGTAAACCAGGGGTCCACTGTACAAGTAAAAGTCATTGCCCTTCCGTTGTTAATCATTACAATACATAAACTGTATTAAATAGGATTTCTCTTGCCGTTTACAATTATAAGGATTAACTGCCTAGTTTCTGCCTGGTTACTCTGATATTCTTATTTCATGGATGGGAGTAATACCACATCTGTGTTCTGCATCGGTAAGCCTATAATGGGAGTTACAGGGTGACATTTATAATCTGGAGTGAAGTTAGGCTAAGATTTAGTACCTCCTGTAGTCTGGTTGGTACAGTGTCATTTTTGGATATAATGTAGATTACACAATACAGTGGACCCCCGCTTAACCCTTTGAGGGTCGACAGGCCCTCTCCGAAACTCGTTCTCAGGGTCGGCCAAATTTAAAAAAAAAAAATAATTTTCTCTTTGAAAAGATAGAGAATCTTTTCCCGATCATAAGGACACCAAAAGTTTGAAATTTGATGGAAAACTTACGGAATTATGCTCTCGCAAAGTTAGCGGTCTCGGCGATGTTTACGCATCGGCTATTTTGCCCATTTTGAGCCCCATTTTCGGCCAATTCCACTGTACTAGTCGACAAAAAACATGAATATTTCGCTAGAACTCCATTTTGTCTATCGAATGGGTGCAAGAAACTACCCATTTATGAAATTTTACTATCCAATACAGTGGTCAGAATTTAGCAATTTTGCCAATTTCATACAAATTTCAAAAGATACCAATTTCCGAATAGGGTCCAGAATAAACAAGAAAGACATTCCTGGCACTAAAATGACATTTCCTCTAGTCATTAGTCACGTCTCAAGGCCCCTCTTATATTCTTTTGCTTTCCACTTTGAATTTTTATTCTCACAAAAAATATAAGATTTACTGTTATGCAGACTACTGCATTAGTATAAAAAATGATATAAATATTATTGGCGCACTTATGAAAGAACATTAGACTCACCAGTTGATGTGTATTGGACGCTTGGCACGATTTGTTTACTTTAGAAATTTGGTAAAAATCGAACATTTCTGCTATTTTGAGCTCAATTTCAAGGTATCTCATTGTAAAACCAGTCAAAATCATCTCAATTTCTGTAATATGTCTTCTATTCTATAAAATGAGACCAAGAAAACTAGAATACAACAATAAATAGCATACGAAAATACACTGCAAAGTCGCTGATTTATTCCAAAAAAACGGTCAAAGTTTTTTTTTTTCTCATTACGCACTGTGTGCTGCAGGATTTTTTTTAGACTGTGCTCACTGACCACATAGACCCATTCTTTCATATGAAGGCCTACCAGCTTTCTCCCACTAGATTTGAGGGCGCTAGAATTTAGGCGTACTAGTACGTCAAAAACCCTGGGTCGTAAGCCGTACTAGTACGTCCGAAACCCTCAAAGGGTTAACGATCAGCTTCCAATGCGACCAATTATGTTAGTGTATTTATGTAAGTGCGTTTGTACGTGTATGTTTGGGGGTCTGAAATGGACTAATCTACTTCACAATATTCCTTATGGGAACAAATTCAGTCAGTACTGGCACCTGAACATACTTCTGGAATGAAAAAATATCGTTAACCGGGGGTCCACTGTACCGTGACTGGAACAATACACAAATAACGACGTTTCAGTCCCATTTGGTCCAAGTCTGACCGAAACATCACGAGCTTCTCTCTCCTATGTACGAGTTATTTGTGTATTGTCTTAGAGATGTATTAATTTCTTATAAAGGTTTCAGAATATTGTATAAAGGTTAAAATTTCATATTGAACATAGTGTCACTAAATAAAATCATTCCAGATTGAGCATCGGACATTAGAATCTACCGAGAGAAGTAAAGGACTCTTATACGAGTCTGAGAGAGTGGGCGTCGAGACGGCAGAGGTGAGAAATTAAGAGGCACGAAAGTTCCCCCATTTTCCTATAACATACTTATTTTTTCACTATAATTCAAAGTTTATTCTCTATAAGGATTACAATGCTGAGTTTACAGAATTTGGTTATTGTGTGGTTTACATGTAGTAAAATAATAATTACAGAGTGTACCACTAGAACACCTAGCATGGCTAGGTATTACAGAATGTACCACTAGAACACCTAGCATGGCTAGGCATTACAGAGTGTACCACTAGAACACCTAGCATGGCTAGGTATTACAGAGTGTACCACTAGAACACCTAGCATGGCTAGGTATTACAGAGTGTACCACTAGAACGCTTAGCATGGCTAGGCATTTCGGGCAGACTTAGTTTAAATCTTAATTTTAAAATATTACAAATTATGAGGTAAGTTGGTATTATGGCTAAGTGATTAAATACTAGTTTGTGAGTTTAGCAATGTGAATGCTTTTGTTTTGGCACAGTATATAGTTTCAGTATTGGAGTATCACAGGCCAACTTATGACTGTTAGGATTCATTATTTTAAGATTGAGATTGAGATTTCTGTTTATGGTCAAATGGGTGAGTGAGTGTAAGTGTCCATAATTACTATCGCATTTGCTTTATCGGTTTTCATAAGGTATAGGCCAGTCTTAGAGCCCTGGAGGCAGCCAGTAGGCCTACTGCAAGGCTTCTTTTTATGTTCTTATGGGTTGGCATATTGTAGGGTAATCATTCAAAGTAGTATATGCAGTATTATACAGTACTGTAGTTCAAGACTTAGCTGTCATCTGAGTGGGCCCAAAATGGTCTTAATAACGATTGGTTTTTTGTCGAGCTTCAAACCCATATCAGTTTTGTGTAACCTTCACTCTGTGCAGGCGAAATTAAGATGTACAGAATAGTACATGTACAGCATACAGTTTTACCATGTACTGAAAATAGGTAACTTTAAGATGATACACAAATAACCCGCACATAAAAGAGAGAAGCTTACAACGACGTTTTGGTCCGACTTGGACCATTTACAAAGAAGATCTGGAGATGTACAGAGAAATTATATTGATACCCAAGCGTATTATCAAAAACGAACTAAGTCAAAATACCGTGACTAGAATAATACATAAATAACCCTCACGTAGGTGCAACAACACTTCGGTCCCACTTGGACCATTCACAAGTCTCAGACAGATTATTTGTGTATAAAACATGTCAAAAGCCATATAATTAAGTGCATTTTTTTTTAGGAATTGGTGAAGCAACGAGAACAGTTGATGAACACTGAGCAGCGACTGGACAACATCAATGAGAACTTGAAAGATACACAGAAAAACATCAATGGCATCAAGGCAAGTTCCTTGGGTTTCTTGGAGGCTCCATTTTGCATGCCTTATCAGTCACAAACAGTTCTACCTGAGCACAGAATACGTGTTTAGATTGTCCTGACAGATATTAAAATCAGTTTTTAACCCTTAAACTGTCCAAACATGCATCTACATTTGCACATGTAGCGCTTCAACCTTGATTTCTCCATAAGAAACTATAAAAAAACGTAGATCTACATTCGGAGCGCTACGTGAGCTAACGTAGATCTACATTTGGACAGTTTAAGGGTTAAAGGGACTCTTGTGGTCAACATTGTCACATTGTCACCGAGGCAGGGTGACCTAAAAAAGAGAAGAAACACTTTCACCATCACTCACTCCATGACTGTCTTGCCGAAGATGCATGAATACTACAGTTCAGAACTGCAAATTTCCCCTCCCCTCTTTGCTGTAAGTCAATAAATATATCAATTGGATACTTTGGAGTGATTGTTTTCTGTATTTTGTATTTTTTGTGAAGCCTGCGTCCGAGGCAGTGACGGGTGATCAGTACAGGAATACACAATTATCACTAAGGTTAAAATTATCAGTTGGGTGCTGATAGCTCAGCTCTAATTGGAAGAAATAAAAACTGTTGAAATTCTAAGTACAGTGGTACCCCGAGTTTCATACAGCTCCCAACTCGACCAATTATGTAAGTGTGAAACTCTGGGTACCACTGTATCATCACTGGCCAAGAGTGTCTCAAAGTTAACTTCTAGTATTTCCCTTGATGATGATAACGATGAAAGGTATCCACGCATTGTGGTATCTATATCACCCTTCTTATTTACACAGCCAAGAGATATTGTTTTATCTTTAGCTATTGTTTTGATATTGTCATGCAGAACCTCCTTTTGTTTGTCTATTCCATGTCATGTTTATGGTCTCTGAAATGGGTTACATAACCAAATAAAAATGCCTTATCTTTCACATTTTCATTACGTATTATAGTTATAGCGGAAAGATGCATTGAATGACCGACTCAGATTTAACACTTCTTTCTTTCTTTCTTTCTTTCTTTCTTTCTTTCTTTAAACACACCGGCCGTATCCCACCAAGGCAGGATGGCCCAAAAAGAAAAACGAAAGTTTCTCTTTTAAATTTAGTAATTTATACGGGAGAAGGGGTTACTAGCCCCTTGCTCCCAGCATTTTAGTCGCCTCTTACAACACGCATGGCTTACGGAGGAAGAATTCTGTTCCACTTCCCCATGGAGATAAGAGGAAATAAACAAGAACAAGAACTAGAAAGAAAATAGAAGAATACCCAGAGGGGTGTGTATACAGTGGACCCCCGCTTAACGATCACCTCCAAATGCGACCAATTATGTAAGTGTATTTATGTAAGTGCGTTTGTACGTGTATGTTTGGGGGTCTGAAATGGACTAATCTACTTCACAATATTCCTTATGGGAACAAATTCGGTCAGTACTGGCACCTGAACATACTTCTGGAGTGAAAAAATATCGTTAACTGGGGGCCCACTGTACTTGTACTTGTATGTGTAGTGTGACCTAAGTGTAAGTAGAAATAGCAAGACATACCTGAAATCTTGCATGTTTATGAGACAGACAAAAGACACCAGCAATCCTACCATCATGTAAAACAATTACAGGTTTCCGTTTTACACTCACTTGGCAGGACGGTAGTACCTCCCTGGGTGGTTGCTGTCTACCAACCTACTACCTAGGAGATTTAACACTTAGACATTTAATAATTGAAAAATCCTGTGACATACACAAGTACGAGCTTGAAAAATACAACACTGACGCAGTCGATATATACACGAGTGCTCATACACATCTTGATAGCTCAAATACTTCACTGAGCTTCAAAATCAGATTTTTTCTTTTTCTATGGTTTACAAAATGTAGTTTACATGTAACAGAGTATAGTGGTACGCCAAGTTTCAGCCGCCTCCCAACTCGAACAATTACGTAAGTGTATTATTGCAAGTGCTTTTGTAAGTGTATTTTTGGGGGTCTGAAATGGACTAATCTAATTTACAATATTCCTCGTGGGAACAAATGCATTCGGTAACGGCACTCGAACAGCATTCTGGAACGAATTATGGCCGAAACTTGGGGTTCCACTGTATAGTTAAACACAAAAGAAAACCATTAACATGCATGTGTATTTCAGGCAGATTAATACTTCGTTTACAGACTGCTTAAGCCTAGACATAGGTATTACAATTAGACATAGGTATTACAATTAGACATAGGTATTACAATTAGACATAGGTATTACAATTAGACATAGGCAGTACAATTATAAGTACAGCAGTTCCCTCCATATCTGCGGGGATACGTTCCAGAACCTGCCGTGGATGCCCATAACCGCAGATAGTAGCAAACCCTATATATGTCATTTTTTGTTTACATACATATCTATGAAGGGGGTAGGAGAGTTTCAGTGGGGGGAAATAAATGGGATTAAATCTGGAGTATCTGAGAGAGTTAGAGCAAAGGAAGGGGTAGCAGTAATGTTAAATGATCAGTTATGGAAGGAGAAAAGAGAATATGAATGTGTAAATTCAAGAATTATGTGGATTAAAGTAAAGGTTGGATGCGAGAAGTGGGTCATAATAAGCGTGTATGCACCTGGAGAAGAGAGGAATGCAGAGGAGAGAGAGAGATTTTGGGAGATGTTAAGTGAATGTATAGGAGCCTTTGAACCAAGTGAGAGAGTAATTGTGGTAGGGGACTTGAATGCTAAAGTAGGAGAAACTTTTAGAGAGGGTGTGGTAGGTAAGTTTGGGGTGCCAGGTGTAAATGATAATGGGAGCCCTTTGATTGAACTTTGTATAGAAAGGGGTTTAGTTATAGGTAATACATATTTTAAGAAAAAGAGGATAAATAAGTATACACGATATGATGTAGGGCGAAATGACAGTAGTTTGTTGGATTATGTATTGGTAGATAAAAGACTGTTGAGTAGACTTCAGGATGTACATGTTTATAGAGGGGCCACAGATATATCAGATCACTTTCTAGTTGTAGCTACACTGAGAGTAAAAGGTAGATGGGATACAAGGAGAATAGAAGCATCAGGGAAGAGAGAGGTGAAGGTTTATAAACTAAAAGAGGAGGCAGTTAGGGTAAGATATAAACAGCTATTGGAGGATAGATGGGCTAATGAGAGCATAGGCAATGGGGTCGAAGAGGTATGGGGTAGGTTTAAAAATGTAGTGTTAGAGTGTTCAGCAGAAGTTTGTGGTTACAGGAAAGTGGGTGCAGGAGGGAAGAGGAGCGATTGGTGGAATGATGATGTAAAGAGAGTAGTAAGGGAGAAAAAGTTAGCATATGAGAAGTTTTTACAAAGTAGAAGTGATGCAAGGAGGGAAGAGTATATGGAGAAAAAGAGAGAGGTTAAGAGAGTGGTGAAGCAATGTAAAAAGAGAGCAAATGAGAGAGTGGGGTGAGATGTTATCAACAAATTTTGTTGAAAATAAGAAAAAGTTTTGGAGTGAGATTAACAAGTTAAGAAAGCCTAGAGAACAAATTGATTTGTCAGTTAAAAATAGGAGAGGAGAGTTATTAAATGGAGAGTTAGAGGTATTGGGAAGATGGAAGGAATATTTTGAGGAATTGTTAAATGTTGATGAAGATAGGGAAGCTGTGATTTCGTGTATAGGGCAAGGAGGAATAACATCTTGTAGGAGTGAGGAAGAGCCAGTTGTGAGTGTGGGGGAAGTTCGTGAGGCAGTAGGTAAAATGAAAGGGGGTAAGGCAGCCGGGATTGATGGGATAAAGATAGAAATGTTAAAAGCAGGTGGGGATATAGTTTTGGAGTGGTTGGTGCAATTATTTAATAAATGTATGGAAGAGGGTAAGGTACCTAGGGATTGGCAGAGAGCATGCATAGTTCCTTTGTATAAAGGCAAAGGGGATAAAAGAGAGTGCAAAAATTATAGGGGGATAAGTCTGTTGAGTGTACCTGGTAAAGTGTATGGTAGAGTTATAATTGAAAGAATTAAGAGTAAGACGGAGAATAGGATAGCAGATGAACAAGGAGGCTTTAGGAAAGGTAGGGGGTGTGTGGACCAGGTGTTTACAGTGAAACATATAAGTGAACAGTATTTAGATAAGGCTAAAGAGGTCTTTGTGGCATTTATGGATTTGGAAAAGGCGTATGACAGGGTGGATAGGGGGGCAATGTGGCAGATGTTGCAAGTGTATGGTGTAGGAGGTAGGTTACTGAAAGCAGTGAAGAGTTTTTACGAGGATAGTGAGGCTCAAGTTAGAGTATGTAGGAAAGAGGGAAATTTTTTCCCAGTAAAAGTAGGCCTTAGACAAGGATGTGTGATGTCACCGTGGTTGTTTAATATATTTATAGATGGGGTTGTAAGAGAAGTAAATGCGAGGGTCTTGGCAAGAGGCGTGGAGTTAAAAGATAAAGAATCACACACAAAGTGGGAGTTGTCACAGCTGCTCTTTGCTGATGACACTGTGCTCTTGGGAGATTCTGAAGAGAAGTTGCAGAGATTGGTGGATGAATTTGGTAGGGTGTGCAAAAGAAGAAAATTAAAGGTGAATACAGGAAAGAGTAAGGTTATGAGGATAACAAAAAGATTAGGTGATGAAAGATTGAATATCAGATTGGAGGGAGAGAGTATGGAGGAGGTGAACGTATTCAGATATTTGGGAGTGGACGTGTCAGCGGATGGGTCTATGAAAGATGAGGTGAATCATAGAATTGATGAGGGAAAAAGAGTGAGTGGTGCACTTAGGAGTCTGTGGAGACAAAGAACTTTGTCCTTGGAGGCAAAGAGGGGAATGTATGAGAGTATAGTTTTACCAACGCTCTTATATGGGTGTGAAGCGTGGGTGATGAATGTTGCAGCGAGGAGAAGGCTGGAGGCAGTGGAGATGTCATGTCTGAGGGCAATGTGTGGTGTGAATATAATGCAGAGAATTCGTAGTTTGGAAGTTAGGAGGAGGTGCGGGATTACCAAAACTGTTGTCCAGAGGGCTGAGGAAGGGTTGTTGAGGTGGTTCGGACATGTAGAGAGAATGGAGCGAAACAGAATGACTTCAAGAGTGTATCAGTCTGTAGTGGAAGGAAGGCGGGGTAGGGGTCGGCCTAGGAAGGGTTGGAGGGAGGGGGTAAAGGAGGTTTTGTGTGCGAGGGGCTTGGACTTCCAGGAGGCATGCATGAGAGTGTTTGATAGGAGTGAATGGAGACAAATGGTTTTTAATACTTGACGTGCTGTTGGAGTGTGAGCAAAGTAACATTTATGAAGGGATTCGGGGAAACCGGCAGGCCGGACTTGAGTCCTGGAGATGGGAAGTACAGTGCCTGCACTCTGAAGGAGGGGTGTTAATGTTGCAGTTTAAAAACTGTAGTGTAAAGCACCCTTCTGGCAAGACAGTGATGGAGTGAATGATGGTGAAAGTTTTTCTTTTTCGGGCCACCCTGCCTTGGTGGGAATCGGCCAGTGTGATAATAATAAAATAAAAATAAAAAGAGAGTTAGTAAAAATAGTACAAATTTAAGTATGTATTCTTTAAACTGATTAAGTAGTTTCTAACAGGATCTATAATTTTAGGTACGTATAGATGAATTGGTTTTGTTTGTCAGAAATGCCCAGGCATGATAGAGGCTTTCTTAGTACATGTACTTAGCAAACCAAAATTGTAATTACACATTTCAACCTTTACAAAGAAATAAATAAATAAATAAATAAATAAATCTTTATCTTTTCATAGTATTGGTGTAGGTAGATGAGTTGATTTTTATTTATAGGCTCAAAAAACCACTAGCATGCAATCTTGTTTGTTTTATAGTGAATTGTGGATTTTTTAAGAAGCCAGTGATGTAATTACTTATTGCCTTCACCAGAGTGTATTCAGTAGTTTAAAGACATGGTGGACGACGCCCAAGCAGCCTGCAGGGAAGGATAATGAGAAAGTCGTCTCGCCAACGTCCCCCAGCAAGCAGGAAGCGCCAAATGTCGCAGACAACCCTAACCTGGGTGCTGCCTATGAGAGGAGCCAAATGTTGATGGCTGCTCAGAAGTCTTCTCTTCATCCAGGTAAATGGATCTTAGTCTATCTAGTTGTCGTGTATGTCTTGCCTTTGCCACTTTATTGCCACCATAACTACAGATGCTTCTTACTTTATGATGGTTTGACTTACGATATTTCAACTTTACAATAGTCTGACTTGCAATTTTTTGATTTACGATGGTGCAGTAGCAATGCACATTCAGTACTGTACATTTATTGATAGAATAAACTTATCTTCATTCATTTATTTACTTTTCAATACTTTCCTTCTTTCAACACTCTGGCTGTATCCCACCGAGGCGGGGCGGCCCAAAAGGAAAAACAAAAGTTTCTCCTTTTACATTTAGTAATATATACAGGAGAAGAGGTTACTAGCCCCTTGCTCCCGGCATTTTAGTCGCCTCTTACAACACGCATGGCTTACGGAGGAAGAATTCTGTTCCACTTCCCCATGGAGGTAAGAGGAAATAAACAAGAACAAGAACTAGAAAGAAAATAAAGAAAACCCAGAGGGGTGTGTGTATATATGCTTGTACATGTATGTGTAGTGTGACCTAAGTGTTAGTAGAAGTAGCAAGATATACCTGAAACCTTGCATGTTTGAGACAGAAAAATGGACACCAGCAATCCTACCATCATGTAAAACAATTGCAGGCTTTCGTTTTACGCTCACTTGGCAGGACGGTAGTACCTCCCTGGGCGGCTGCTGTCTACCAACCTTCTACCTAGGCTTTCAGTACTTATAATTGTTTATTATTCAGTCACAGTAGTTATGCATTTACTTATTTCTCATACATTCATATACAACTTGCAGTATTTTCATTTTACGACGGGTTCTTCAGAATGTAGCCCCATTGTAAGTTGAAGACCACTTGTATTAAGAACAGTAGCAAGTCTTCAAGAGGTTTATCTGTATATAACTTTGTGGTATGTACTGCATGATTATAAGGTCACGATGGTGAGAGGCAGCGTGTGGTGTAGTCAAGCAGATGGTAATCTTGACCTTGCCTACTCTGACTTTAAGCTTATTTATCATTATTCAAATACTGTCTTGCCAGAGGATGGGTTCTGACATCACAGTAAAGATGACCCTCTGAGCTGTACTATCCTCACTCATCCTTCTGAGTCCAGGTTCTGTACTTCACATGTCCAGAACTGTAGCATCTTCACTCATCCTTCAGAGTGCAGGCACTTTACTTCCCACCTCCAGTACTCGAGTCCAGCTAACCAACTTCCCAGAACCCCTTCATAAGTGTTAACTTGTATGCCTTCATTATTTAGGCTGGAAAATGATTTTTATAATATCACTCCAACATTGCTCACCTTTTCCCAAACACAGACACACATGTACACACACACACATACACCCTCATGCACATATGCATATACACAACAGAGAGAATGACTGATCTTAAAAGTTAAAATGTGTTTATAATAAATCATACCACGGGAGGGGCTTGAACCCATGGTCATAGAGCTGTAAAACGCATTATCCACACATCAGTCTGGAGTTTTACGACTCTGACCACAGGTTCAAGCCCCACCCGTGGTATGGTTTGTTTGCAATCGTGTCGCTACAATTTCGTAAGTGCGTATAATAATTGTTTATGTTCGGCAGCTATGCGTCTCAAGGGTTTAGAAGACGAGGAAGAGGAACCTGACAATCTGGATGACTTCCGAACCACAAGCAGAGTCATCAATGCGAAACTGGATTCTGATTTAGGTGAGTAGGGTAGTAGCAGATCACTAAAAAACAAACAACTTTGATTCTTTCTACAGTATACAAAATATAGTTTATACGTAATAAGGAAGGAGGGGTGTTAATGTTGCAGTTTAAAAACTGTAGTGTAAAGCACCCTTCTGGCAAGACAGTGATGGAGTGAATGATGGTGAAAGTTTTTCTTTTTCGGGCCACCCTGCCTTGGTGGGAATCGGCCAGTGTGATAATAAATAAAAATAATAATGATACTCTTTAAGAACTCAAGATACATTACCGAGTAGTTTTTTAAATGTACAAAATGTGTGGTAGCTAAGTCTGAGTCCTTGCAGTAAGCCTACTGGCCAATACTGGACAGTTAAGATTGTGTAGTTTGTGCCACTCATAAAAACTGTAACTTTTTTCCAGATGAGATAAGTATGGGACTGTCGCGCCTAAAAGGCTTAGCAGTGGGTCTCGGGACGGAAATTACGGATCAGAACGAGACCATCAGCCGCATACATGAGAAGGCAGACAGGGCAGACATGACCATCGGCTCGCAAAACACACAGATAAAGAAAATCCTCAAACGATGAGGCCGGTAGAATGTAGGTTGAAAGGTGATTTTTTGCATTAATTGTATAACCTTGAATTTAAGAATGTATCATCAGCAAAAGAAATAATATTATGCTTTCATTTCAAGAAAACCCTTGTGTTATTTTTAATACCATATAGAAAAGTACAGGTGCTACTCAGTTTACAATGGAGTTACATTCCGACGAACCCATCATAAGTTGAAATATCGTAAGTCGAATATGAATATATGCTAAATAAATGTACAGTGGACCCCCGGTTAACGATATTTTTTCACTCCAGAAGTATATTCAGGTGCCAGTACTGACCGAATTTGTTCCCATAAGAAATATTGTGAAGTAGATTAGTCCATATCAGACCCCCAAACATACACGTACAAACGCACTTACATAAATACACTTACATAATTGGTCGCATTCGGAGGTAATCGTTATGCGGGGGTCCACTGTACATGTATATGTAGGTGCACAACTTATGATGGGGTTATGTTGTGACGAACTCATCCTAAGTTGAAAATATTGCAAGTTGAATATGAATATCATATGACAAGTAAATAATGACTGTCACTTAATATGTAAACAAACACACAATTACTGTAACTAAATACTAGTACTGAAAAATGAACGAATACACGTTATGGACTTGCCACCTTAATGTTGGGTAATTATCTTAAGTTTCAACTCCGAAGTAATTGTTTTTGCTCCATCGTAAAGTTGAAATATTTAAAGTTGAACCATTGTAGGTTGACGAACGCCTGTATTGTAATTCCTACATACCGTCATTCAGAATTAGTTACTGAAACGGTGGGAATAATACCGCTGTGACCTTGAAATACTGACCAAAAAGCTCTGTTGAATAAGTATATGTGATCGGTAATTTGTGAATGTTGATGAGCATCAGCCTGCCAGGTAACAGACAGTCAGAATCTTGGGTCGTGTGTAACACGTGTGCAGCGGTTTGGTATCTTTGGACAAGACATTTTTTGCCTGCTCAGCAGGCTTCTACAGTCAAAATACGGAGAAGACAACAGTAGTGATGTAGATACCTACATCTCTCCTGTGTTGTTGTCTCCTGTATTTCAGCTGATGTCTGCTGAGCTTACAAAGTATCACATAAATCAATACTAAACTGTTGCTGGTGTCTTCATAAAGTTGTCAGTATCACATATCGTTAATATCATAGCATGCGTTTTGTGTCAAAAAAATTTACTTGCGATAAAATTGCTCAGCTATCAGAGGTCACTCCTCGTGTACTTGGTATTTAAACTGGTTTAATTGCTTGTTAGGACTTTATGCTGCAAACTAAGTCCTCTTCTCTTGCAAATCTACCATAAAAAACGCACCAAAAATGTTCCAAAAAGCTGTTTTTGGTACATTTGATTTGTGTTGAACAGAGTATTGTTACAGTGAAACCTGCAACATGTGTGTCTTTGTTATTGCCAGCAATAAATTGTTTGAATCCATGCACATGGTACAGTCACCTCTTATAAAGCCTCTCTGTACACTGATTTTTTTTATATGTAATTGCCTGCATTTCCCATTCCTGTCCAAGTTGTTTCTCATTCTGTGTCCACCAGTGTTGATGAAGCTTTAAACCCAGTATTATTGAAGGTGCTAGAGTCTTCAGCACGATCACGTGTCTCATCACACTCGTCCTTATTTCGCTACCATTGAAGCACGTAGAGGTATCACATTCCAAAAGGGTGCCTTGATGGCGAAGGGCTCTTGATCCAAGGAATTGGAGGTTAACCCCCCCCCCTCCCTTCCTCCCTTTTCTCGGATCAAACTGCATGCAGCATGCATACATGTTAGGTAGCTAAAAGGCACAATACTGTGACAGGAACAGTACACAAATAACTCACACATGGGAGAGGGGAGCTTACCACACTGTTTCATTCTGACTTGTGACTTTGTAAATGGTCCAGGTAGGACTTGAGACACCATTGTAACCTCCCCTCTCTGTGCGGGTTATTTGTGCATTACATGTTAGGGAAAGTAGTTCGTGGTTGTAACGTGTTGTAAACTAGTTTGTACGTATATCACTTTGGCTGTGACAAAGCTCCTGCCCAGATTTCCGAAATGTTTGCAGGGAATTTATTTACAGCATTAAATGCGACAACTTGCACTTGTTCTTTCTTACGCCAGTTCAGAAGATGACACGACACTCGTCATCTCGAATCCAGATTTGGTTGTCCCTGACAACACTATTAATGCTGAGATTGTAAATAACACCTACTTGTTTGTTTGTTAGATGACAACTAACACTCAGTACTAACAAGACCTGTGTAGTGCTTGGGAATTAAACTAAACATATTCACTTGAGCACTCAAACTTTCAAAATTTAAACACTGTACTTCTTGTATGTAGTATACAGATAATGTAGTTTACTTGTAATAAACACAAAAGAAATCCACTAATGTATGTATATTTCACACATTGAAAGACGTGAAGAAATTCATAGGTGCTTTATATACCTTGACAGCAAACAAAAATTCAACACATTCATCATATACACCTACCATCCGACTTACGACCGAGTTCGGTTCCGAGAAACCGGTCGTAAGTCGAAATGGTCGTAAGTCGAACTTTACTACTGAATATCAACAAAACATTTTTGTAATGACTTTATTTTATTGTTTTATTTTGGTATTTCATGTTTTACTTTACTTTTTATGTTGTTAGTACTGTGTTTTATACTGTAAGGTTTAGGATAAACACTGTGTACAACACAAATACTTGTTTATTTCCCAGAAATTTGGCATAAAAAACACGGTCGTAAGTCGAGTGGTCGTAAGTCGAGCAGGTCGTAAGTCGGATGGTAGGTGTATCTTTAAAAAAAAAATGGTGAAAATGGGCATTTTTTCTAAAATACATTGCACATACCTCAGACATTACTCATTGTGTACTATGTAATCTATCATTACCTCGTGATACACATACATTGTGATCAACAACAGCAAGTCGCCTAAAACTCGCCATAACAGAAATTTGTTCAAATAATCACTCACGTTCAAGACAAGACACACTTCAAATGTTTCAATTTCCTCGACCTACAAAATGCCTGCAATTCTGTGCACACTATATATACAGGACACCCAGCACCAATATTAACCTATCGTTAAAATCCTAATTGGAGAGCGGCAACAAATATTCGACACAATACAAGAAGCAAATTTCTCCTTTGATATCCCAAGTGTTCAACTCCAGCCGAGTAGAAACCTGTGCAGATAAGACTGAGAAATATGCAACTTTCTACCAATAAAGTGTACCTGGTAAAGTGTATGGTAGAGTTATAATTGAAAGAATTAAGAGTAAGACGGAGAATAGGATAGCAGATGAACAAGGAGGCTTTAGGAAAGGTAGGGGGTGTGTGGACCAGGTGTTTACAGTGAAACATATAAGTGAACAGTATTTAGATAAGGCTAAAGAGGTCTTTGTGGCATTTATGGATTTGGAAAAGGCGTATGACAGGGTGGATAGGGGGGCAATGTGGCAGATGTTGCAAGTGTATGGTGTAGGAGGTAGGTTACTGAAAGCAGTGAAGAGTTTTTACGAGGATAGTGAGGCTCAAGTTAGAGTATGTAGGAAAGAGGGAAATTTTTTCCCAGTAAAAGTAGGCCTTAGACAAGGATGTGTGATGTCACCGTGGTTGTTTAATATATTTATAGATGGGGTTGTAAGAGAAGTAAATGCGAGGGTCTTGGCAAGAGGCGTGGAGTTAAAAGATAAAGAATCACACACAAAGTGGGAGTTGTCACAGCTATTCTAAGAGCTTCCCATCTGAACTGCATCAAAAATAATTAGAAAACGCCTTGGATTTAATGTAAATTTATGTAAATATGATATAATGGTTAAATATACAGTGGACCCCCGGTTAACAATATTTTTTCATTCCAGAAGTATGTTCAGGTGCCAGTACTGACCGAATTTGCTCCCATAAGGAATATTGTGAATCAGATTAGTCCATTTCAGACCCCCAAACATACACGTACAAACGCACTTACATAAACACACTTACATAATTGGTCGCATTGGGAGCTGATCGTAAACCGGGGGTCCACTGTATATATAATGTGACCTACTTATCCAGATTCCAGCCATCACTCCATACGCTTGGACTTGTCATCGTTGCATTTGTACCAGTAACAGTTGTTACGCAGATTTGTCAGTGTTGATGTAGTATGTAATTCTTTTCATAGTAATGTTAATGTCTTGCTACAATCAAAACTAATTTTATATTTCATCTTCAGTGCATCCTGCCCTGTAGCGCTGTATGACCCTTGTGAGTTTAGTGCTTTTTTTATTTTAATAATTGTAACAGTAGTCAAAACTAAGCATTAAACCCACAAAAGTCATACAGTGCTGCAGGGCTAGGTGTGCTTAAGATGAAATATGTATGTAAGTATACCTGGAGGGCATTTCAGGGGTCAATGCCCCCATGGCCCAGTCCATGATTAGGCCTCATGGTGGATTAGGACCTGATCAACCAGGTTGTTACTGCTGGCCGCACACAAACCAATGTACGAGCCATAGCCCGGCTGGTTAGGTACCATCTTGGTCCAGCTCCCTCTTGAAGACAGCTCCGGGTCTTGAAGACTGCCAGGGGTATGTTGGTAATCTCCCAGCCTTATTCTATTGGTAATTGGGTGAGGAGTATACAAGAGGCAGTTACTAAGGGTAGTGGGAAGCACTAGAGGGGAAAATGTAATTGAAGTTGGTCTAGTAAAGCTGTCGCTCACAAAGTCAAAGGGAATCTGCATCAAAGGTGGGACTGTCAGCAAGGAAGTAAGATAAAATAAGGGCATTAGTGCAGTGACAACACCAGAGGCAAATTCTGCATGTCTGCTAATGGACAGGACGGCCTATGAAGCAATGGTAAACTGACAATGCAACTTGACAATTCTCACAGAGGAGCTTGAGTGTTTTTCCATGAAATACCCACGAGTGAGACTTGTGTCTCCAATATGTAGGTGGGAGATTATTAGTCTCTCAAACGTGGCCGATATTTTATTATAAGACTTATTGTTTTATATCATCATTACACTTAGTGAAAATATTTTCGGACAACTTATATTGGGGTTAATATTCAACTCCTCCCCTACTGTTTACAATGTCCACTAGTTTTAATTAGCTTTACTCTTCCAAAAATAGCATCTGTACTTTGGGGCTCAGTGTTGGAGTGTAAATTTTTTTTACATTTCTATACAGGTCCCCCCTCAGTGCCGATTTGAGTTGTAAATTAGCTATGACGTGATGCCCCGTGTCAGTGATAGTTGGTTGTATGATATAGTATATTCGGTGAATGCAATTGATGTATTTAGCAATCATTGTTATCATGCAGAGTTGATAGCATGATTGATCTTAGTACAGCTGCCATGATCTTGCAATGCTTCTACTGTATAAAGTCAGGGACTCCTGTGTGCTGCTTCATGATACACCAAAAGGTGTATTTCTCAATATATATATGCTGAGAGTTTGCTTCAAGTCTAAATAACACAAGCTGAGGAGTTAGCATTCTCCCAGACAGAGCAGAGGTGGAGGGGTTTCCTCCAAGAGGAACAGCCAGAGGGACTCGGCCTGCATATGTAACATCTGGTGACTTGTACCAGCTTGAACCTGGCATCAACTTTTAATCACTATTGTAGGATTCAAATAAATTCATCCCGTGGTGTGAAAGGCGATGTGCAGCCTTAATGACCCTCGTGTAGCTGATAGGCTTTAAATACCATTAACAAACCTGGGTACTGTATGGCTAATGTATAATGATTGTATAATGGAGTTCTTTATGCTTACAGTTGTTCAGAGGATTTAAATTACACTAATTTGTGCATTTTTCTTTTAGACGAGTAATACGAATGTGTAATACTAGTTTGGTGACTAATTACTGAAACATTTGCCTGCTTGGCAGGCTTTGTCAGTCAGAAAAGAGGTGACTTAAGTATCGGAGATAACATTTACAGAGGAGAGGTAGATAGGTGGTCAGTCTTTCAAGGCCTTCAGGAGAGTAAATTAGAAGTGGTCAGTCTTTCTACTGTTATATCTGGTATTTAAGTCTTTGTTTCAACTGAATATGACTGCCAAGAAGGTCAAACTTCTTTTCAGTAGTGATTCATTGCCCATATATCTTAATTTACTTCTTCTCTCTTTCAACACACCGGCCGTATCCCACCGAGGTGGGGCGGCCCAAAAGGAAAAACGAAAGTTTCTCCTTTTACATTTAGTAATATATACAGGAGAAGGGGTTACTAGCTCCTTGCTCCTGGCATTTTAGTCGCCTCTTACAACACGCATGGCTTACGGAGGAAGAATTCTGTTCCACTTCCCCATGGAGGTAAGAGGAAATAAACAAGAACAAGAACTAGTAAGAAAAATGGAAGAAAGCCCAGAGGGGTGTGTATATACATGTACATATATGCTTGTACATGTATGTGTAGTGTGATCTAAGTGTAAGTAGAAGTAGCAAGACTTACCTGAAATCTTGCATGTTTATGAGACAGAAAAAAGGACACCAGCAATCCTACCATCATGTAAAACAATTACAGGTTTCCGTTTTACACTCGCTTGGCAGGACGGTAGTACCTCCCTGGGTGGCTGCTGTCTACCAACCTACTACCTAACATCTTAATTTACTTGTTGGCATTATATACCACCAGTGATACTCTTTCTTTTACGATGAATATTGTGGGGTTATTATGTTGAAACACCATTCCAGAAAAATGGGAGAATAGTTGGCAGGCTTTGGAAATCTCTGGAATGTTTTAGAACTTGCCATCGGTTCAAACCCCAGTAGTTTATAATGTTTACAATAAATTTTTGACTTGAGGGCAAATTGTTCGTATTATTGACAATTCACAACAAGAATGTTCGTATGTAGGGGAGTGTCTCTACTGAAGTACTATAATATAAAGCTTGTAAAAATATTAGTACTCTGTGTGTATATTATGAGTACATTGTCCCTTGCTTGTCTTCATAATTTCCTTGTAAATACATGTATTGATTTTTTTTTAAATCTGCCAAGATAAAAAAAATACTCTCAAATTTTCCTTGTCTGGTATCAATGATGAATCTCTCATGACTTTTGGATTGGTGTTTTGATGTCAAATTTTCCCACCCAGCAGATTTGTCAGTTTGGTGTACAGTAGGCCTCCACATTTTGTGTGGCCAGCGACTCTTTTAACACGTCACAAATCCCTTTTCATCCTGTTTCCTAGTTTTATATTGGTGGGATATTTCCCTTCCTATGCACCCCAAGTCTTCATTGTTTACATTAGACATTGCATTGCTTCTTGATGTTACACTCGTCTCCCACCTACTACTCCAGTTACCTCATGGACACTCACCTCACCAGTACTGTTTGTCATTTCCAGTTTATTGTTCATTCCAATTCTGATATTTTCATTTATCCTCTTTGATATTTTCATTTGTCCCATTTCCGATATTTTGTTTATCCCATGTCCGATATTTTTGTTTATTCCATTTCTGGTATTTTCGTCATCCTAGCTTGTGTAAATAAGAAACAGTGTTGGTTATGGCAAGTTATTGTGAAGATGTTTGTCCACAATAAAACACCATAAAAAACACAGAACAGGAAGGGTTGTTAAGATTTCGTGAATCATACAATACCATAACTTGTATTGTCTTATTTACATACTTTTGGTATACTTCTGCGTCTAGTTATTAATTGTGGCATCAGAAATGTGGTCTAGTATTAGTGAAGGTGACAGAGAAGTTTAAGGATGAAATTATGTCTTGTAAAGAAATTAGATGTGATTGAGATGGTCACATTTGGAGCACATGTGATGGCAGCAGTGCGAGCCGTTGCTCTGAGAGAATCGACTATTCTTTCAATCTGAGACATTGAGAAGACCTTGTGTAGTGAGTAACCCTAACTGTGACCTGAAAATAATGGGAAAGAAGCCAATATAATAAGATTGAAAAAAAAAATCTGAGAGTGAATTAACTATGAAAATTCAGTACTTTATTTCCTTATCATTAGGTAGAAAACCCAACTGTGCTGTAACAGTCTGTTAGGAAAACAGAAAGCTGCAAAAAATGTTCATTTAAATCTGGATGATTAATAGTTTCAAAGTGTACAGTCAATTGAGAGAATACATACTTGAAGGCTCCGGTCGGTAACAACTGTCAACCTCAGCCCAAGAATCCCAGCTATCCACCTCATCCCTAGATAGCCACTGTGGCCCAGGAGAGTGATAACAACCCTCTCCACTGATGTCAGACTCATCATACATCAACAATCATAATTTAAGGTGAGCAGTACAATATTCCCATTGATTTTATTGGGTTATCCTAGGTTAAATCATCCTATGTTTGTACTGTATCACAGATCATTTTTAATTTTCCCAAAATGCCATTCTGCCATCAAACTCATTTTGAAATCTTTTACTTTAGCCAAATTAAGAATTTAAATAATTCATGGTTTGATTTTTTTTTTTTTTCGAGGTGTCGGGAACGCAACCCAATTATTCCCATAAGTTGTTCATTCCACAAAACAGTTTCACTTATGACTCAGTTTCCAGCAGTGTATTCTGCATGAAAGGTGGTGGTCTACTGTATTTAAGGTGTAGTCTAAAAACTTTCAGTTTATTGTATTTACTGTCAGCTCTTTTATAAAGCTCCTCTATATAGTTTTTTTAATTAAAGTACATCCAGCTCTGAAAGTACTTTTTCACTCACATTCGTAAGTCGCACTGTATAGAGGATCTTTATAAGAGGATTGACTGTACTGTAGTATGTATTATTTCATAAACATTTATAATTTAGATATGTAACAATAAAGTATCTTTTACACACATACTTAATACTGCAAATCCTTAATATGTATTTAAAACTGTGCGTGCACAACCTGCATGTGAGACCAGATTTAAGAGGTTTTATATCCTTGCAGACTGGTCTGGGACCAGATTTTTTCACTGTGTAGCCAGTCTGTTACTGTTGGCAGCATACTGGCTCTCACGACCATCAGACGCAGGTCTACCGGACTCGGTGATGATCACGAGTGTAACGCCATTTTACTGTGTAAAATTCTGAAAGGTGTAATATTGAAGATCATCTTTTCTTGCTGTTTGTCTGAAGTGTCTTGACAGGTTAAGTCTGAAGTGTCTTGACAGGTTAAGTCTGAAGTGTCTTGACAGGTTAAGTCTGAAGTGTCTTGACAGGTTAAGTCTGAAGTGTCTTGACAGGTTAAGTCTGAAGTGTCTTGACAGGTTAAGTCTGAAGTGTCTTGACAGGTTAAGTCTGAAGTGTCTTGACAGGTTAAGTCTTAAGTGTCTCCTCCAGATATTCTTTAACATGGGAAAAAGACAGACTTTTTGACATTCAATTTTACTCTGTTGGGGGGATCTTGATCCAAGGAATTGAACTTTTCCTCCGCTTGAATCAAACATGAATGCCTCTCATTGCCCTAGTATTGTACTACCTCTACTGATTTAGTGCTTGCCATACAGGTAGAAAAGTGAAAGAAAGGGCACTATTCGTAACAATTTATTTCGAACCTCGTACTATTGACACAAAAACACACACTTTATATACGTATATGTAAGTTAAGTAGGTAATGTGCCTTTTTGCACAAGTTACAGGTAATGTGCCTTTTTGCACAAGTTACAGGTAATGTGCCTTTTTGCACAAGTTACAGGTAATGTGCCTTTTTGCACAAGTTACAGGTAATGTGCCTTTTGGGACACTGATATTTATAAATTACAGGTAATGTGCCTTATTTGCACACTGATATTCATAAATTACAGGTAATGTGCCTTTTTGGTCATGTGTATATACGTATTTGTGTTACAGGTAACATGCCTTTTTTACGTTTACTTGACGTGTGTGTACACACACACACACACACACACGCACGCACACACGCGCAAGCATGCATACGTGTGTACATAGCTATACATTAAGCCTCTGTGCTCTGTCTGGCTCCAAGTCTTCCAACATATATAAACAACTTGTCCTGTGAAAAATGGGTGCCGACTCGTTCCTGAAGTTCATGTAACTTCACTGAACTTGGTTGAACATCCTTAATTACAGTATATGTATCAGAGATGATCATGTTACAAGTGTACCAGAGAAAATGTAATGGAAGATAAAAGTATCATGTACACTAGTGTACATATCAGCCTATAAAAGCCTCCGTTTTAGTAGTCTTCAGTTATGAAGTACATGTATACGGTAGTGTTACTGTACCTCTAGTGATGTCAGTGAAGAGTTCTTTATCCAAGGAACTGAAGTCTCTCTCTCTTCCTTAGATCAGCCTGATTGCCTAGTTTATTGTACTTTTATCATAGTTTGTTTCTATTTACCAAACTATTGTTATTACATTCATTTATGATTTTATTAGAAGGAGGGCTAAACCCATAGGGATTATACAGCAACTGTGGAGGATGGGGATGGAAGGCATTCATAGAACTGGAGCACAGATCCAATTCCCTAGATCAACAGCCTTTCAGCATCAAGGAACCTCCATTGATGGGCATTCAGGTGTCATGCAGTACCTGGGGGAATAGAGAGCAATCAGGTTTGATCCAAGAATAGTGGGGTCAGATACAATTACTTCAGACCAGGAACCTCTCACCAGCACCTGCCTCTCAAGGGAAGTTCCTTGACACTGGTGAGGGGGCTCTTGATCTAGGGAATTGGATCTCTGCTCCAGTTCAGTGAAGTCTGAATACCTTCCACCACCCCCACATGTGCTGTATAATCCTACAGGTTTAGCGCTTCCCCGATGATTATAATCACCAGCACCCAGAACCTTCTTGAGGATGTACAAAATATAGATCCGTAATATCTTATAAACAGTACTGTACACAAATAACCCGAATATAGGAGAGAGGAGCTTAGGATGACATTTAGGTCGACTCCGACTATTTTGGTCCAAGTCGAACTGAAACGTCGTAAGCTCCTCTTTCCTATGTGCGGGTTATTTGTGTATCGTTCCAGTTACAGTGTTGTTTTTTTTTGTTATTTAGCTGTTTACAGTACTGTATTTTTCATGAACACTGAGGTTTTTCCTCTTCAGAAAAAATTTGTGTTTAGGCTTAAGCCTGCATGAACTGCTCTACATAACCATGGGCTTTCTTCATGCATTAAAATGTCACCCATTTCTGTATAAACATTATATCATGTGGTAATAAACTATGACTTAAATCGAGGTGGACAACTGCACACTGACTCAGACATTAAGCTGGTAAAAAAAAAAGTATTGAGCTAGAGTGCTCCTCAGGGAGGCTTTTGTTGATGCTTGTGAGAGGCTGTTGAACAAAGGAACTTTTTGACTATGTTCCCCTGCCGTGACTTGAACTTGATTATTTCCCATTTCCCCAAGTGATGTATAACCCTTACAGGTTTAATGCTCCCCAGGAATGAATTCAGCCACATTGGAACTTGGAAAAATAAACACAGAAGTAGTATAATATGATCCTTTATTGACAACGTTTCGCCCACGCAGATCTGTTTGTGACTTGATAAAGCCCACTGTGTGGGCGAAACATCAATAAAGGATCACGTTATACCGCTTCTGTGTTTATTTTTCCATTGTGTCGGTATTTTATACCATTTATTTCCACAGGAACTTCATCATGAGTACAGTTCCATTGTGCCTAAAACCTCATACATTTCAGTTCATTACCAGCTTAACTGCCTTTGAATTACTCTTAAATCTTAGATAAAAAGCTCTTGGCAATATCTGAGGGTTATGAGAGGACTTAGCAGGTTTTCACTCATTATAAAGTACAACAGTTGCATATTAATAAGAGTACGTGGTTTATGGCAGTAAGAAGAACTTTTCCACCAGGGTCTTTCAGTTCTCTAGCAAGAGTTGACCAGGTCCTTGGTAGACCAAACATCTCGTCAAAATATAAACCTCGTACTGTCTTAAGACTTGTGGGGATATAATACCATAAGTATAAATGTTATATTTCCAATGTTTGGTCAGTGTTACAACCTTTGCGTCACATGACACTACCTTTGTGTTACAACCTTTGCGTCACATGACACTACCTTTGTGTTACAACCTTTGCGTCACATGACACTACCTTTGTGTTACAACCTTTGCGTCACATTACACTACCTTTGTGTTACAACCTTTGCATCACATGACACTACCTTTGTGTTACAACCTTTGCGTCACATGACACTACCTTTGTGTTACAACCTTTGCGTCACATGACACTACCTTTGAATAAACTTAAAACTTTTAGATTTGTAATTATTGGCCACTTTGCAACACTTTTCTTCATTTCTAAATCTATTACAGTATGTATTTTGAAATGGGAAATCTCTATTTTCCAGATATTTCAATCCTGGTGGGAGTTAAATAGCACGTGAGAAATTGAAGTCAATCAGATTTGATCAAAGAAAGAGTCTAGTTCCTTGGATCAAGACACAGAGCATGATTCACATAATTGGAGCTGCTGTTCCCTTCCTCAGATCAAACCTGATTACCTCTCGTTCCCCCAGGCACTGTATGACCTGTGGGGGCTTAGTGCTTCCCCTCAAATCAAGCTCGAACACTTGACACTTGAGAAGGCTTACTACCGCTAAATGACCCCATACGGGTTTACCACAGATTTTTATTACTTTAATAAAAAGATTTCTTAGTGGAATTATAAGCTAGTACATCAAAATATTTATTTTTTAAATGATTTTTTCTAGCCTAGTGACTTTGGCACTGTTTTGTGATTATAATGGCTTAATCTATACCTATCAAGGAAGGGCTCTTGCTCCAGGAATTGGAGGTGCCCTTGCCTTAGATCAAATCTAATTACCTCCCATTTTTCAGGCACTGTACAACCACTCATGGATAATATATTAATTAAATTATGCAAGTCGACAAGCAGCTGGATTAATTCAGATGCTTTGTTGCCCCCGTGAAGGTTCCTCAGTGCCAGCAAGCAGCTCTTGTTCCGGGGAACTGCACCTACCCTTCCCTTTCTTGGACTGAACCTGATTACCTTTTGATTCCCCAGGTGCTGTTTGGACCCTAGTGTTAGTGCTGCCCCATAAATAAATAATCTAGTCATTATATTAGTTGATGGAGAACTATGTTGACTTAATGAATGAATGGGAGTCATACATCTAAACACAAAGATTGTATATATCTAGATTTGCAAGGGTGGTATACATCTAGATACATGAGGGTGGTATACATCTAGATACGTGAGGGTGGTATACATCTAGATACACAAGGGTGGCATACATCTAGATACACAAGGGTGGCATACATCTAGATACACAAGAGAGGTATACACCTATATATGCGAGGGTTGTAGACATCTAGATATGCAAGGGTGGCATACGTCTCGACACACAAAAGCATACATCTTGACGTATGAGGGAGACATACATCTAGATACACATGTGGCATACATCCAGACATGAGCTTAAACATCCAGTATACACAACACATACATGCCTAACATATATACAATATATACATCTGCCTACACATCCATAAGAAGTTAAACATCCTGTGCCCTCAATGGCGCTGAAGTTGTTCATCCAAGATATTCCTTGGTGCCTAACAGGGTATACCTTGATACTACTATTAAAGGGCTTGTTATTGAAGGAATTAGACCACCCTCATATTCACTCAAAGTTGTTTATTTCCTGTTCCCTGGGATGTGTGTGACTTCCACAGAATATAATGCTTATCTCTTTTGCAAATGGAATATTATTTCTGTATTTACAGGCTCATTTTAACAAAGTACGTACGCTATCACATATGTAATACTGTCAAAAGTACAGTGGACCCCCGGTTAACGATATTTTTTCACTCCAGAAGTATGTTCAGGTGCCAGTACTGGTCGAATTTGTTCCCATAAGAAATATTGTGAAGTAGATTAGTACATTTCAGACCCCCAAACATACACATACAAACGCACTTACATAAATATACTTACATAATTGGACGCATTCGGAGGTAATCGTTATGCGGGGGTCCACTGTAGTTTGACACAGTAGGGTGTATCAAGATAAGAATTAGACAATACTGTATCAGTTGCGTGGGTTTTGCAAGACACTTAGTTTCAGAATAGCGTTAACCAAAGAATTTTGTCTTGTATC
Organism: Cherax quadricarinatus; assembly: GCF_038502225.1. NCBI lineage: Eukaryota > Metazoa > Arthropoda > Malacostraca > Decapoda > Parastacidae > Cherax > Cherax quadricarinatus. The sequence continues at coordinate 8,708,872 of NC_091389.1, read as the reverse complement.
GAGTCGTTCAGACTGAATTCCGTTGGATCAAACTGAGGGTAAACTTAAATACAATTTAATGCTTCATCTAATCAAAATACGTTCAATCAAGCTGGTTTACCTTTGTGAGAAATGTGTGTGTGGGGTCGACTACTAATGCTGATGTGAGCACACTGGACGAGCATTGTATGAACCCCAGTAGGTTTAGTGCTTCCCCATGAATGCAAAACACCTTGGAACAAGAGCCCAACACTAAGATATTTCCTTATTATTAATTTTACAAAATTTCATCAATGAGTTTACACTTCCCTGTTAGTATAACATCAATGGGTTTCCATTTACCCTGATAACACAGGGTTTACCATTGTTTTCACTAAAATGTTAAATTATTTTAAAACAGTCTATACCGTACCACACGCTGCGCCACATACAGTGGTACCTGGAGTTTTGTACAGCTCCCAACTCGAACAATTATGCAACCGTATTATTGTAAGTGTTAATTTACATTATTCCTTATGGGAACAAATTCGTTCGGTGACGGCACTCGAACAGCCTTCTGGAACGAATTATGGCCGAAACTCGAGGTACCACTGTATATATGCGTCTAGAAAATGCATATGTCTTAAAAATTTTATAAAAAGTTCAGAATATTTTTTGTGATACAAAAAAGTGCCTAAGATGTTGAATGTAGATCTAAGACAACGTTAAATGTCTGACAGAAATGGCATGCACGAAGGTGTTTCTCACATCCATGTTAACTCCACCTGTAATCTTTGGTATTTGCTGTGAATTGTATTAAACCTGAAAGATACAAGAAAATACAGCACAGTACAGAAAATACAATGCAGTACGACAGTAAACAATGTAATGGAATAAGGGGGATAATGTTGGCAAACAAGAGAGGGTTGGACTAAGGGGCAGCGAGTTGGTTTGGTAAGATTTGTCAGGAAACAGGACAAGTGTTTCCTGATGTGGGTCTTAGTCTTATGATCAGCAGTGTGGGAGCTTTTGGTCATCTGACCAAGGCCTTCCACTGGCTTACCGGTCCACCCCTTTAAAAATTATGGTTAAGATTTTAGGCAGTGAGTGGTGGGTAATGGTGATTGTGGTAGCTAGAGATGACAGTTTTGCTGTGATTGTAACAATGATAATTCTGTAACCAATGGACCTTGTCTCTGTTTTTGAACAAGTTGACCTGACCTCCATTTAATCGAGTTTGTCTCTGAATTACAAAAACTGCTAAATTATGTACAATATGATCATAGTAAACAGGTGATATAACAATATGCAAAAATAACCACTGTGAAAGAATAGTGAATTTCCTAGCGCTTTCTTGAATTCTCACGTCAAAATCACGAAAGTTCTTGGAAATTCTCTATTCTTTCACAGTGGTTATTTTGGGTCACCCGCCTTGGTGGGAGACGGCCGACGTGTTGAAAAAAAAAAAAATAATTTGAATAGAAATAAAATATCACAACTCAGTACACAGTGAACTCTTGTGAATATTTTTTATACAGTGACTGAACAAGTGCATCCAAAATTGAATAACGCAAAGAATGCCTTCATGGTATTCAATTATGGATTTACGGTAATTTTTCAATCACATTTACAAAAAAAAAAAATGTGTAGAGGAGCTTCACAAAAGCTATACAGGAAGGCCCCACTTATACGGCGGGTTAGGTTCCAGGCTACCGCCGTAAAGCGGAAACCGCCGTAAAGTGGAACACCCTTTTATTTTCCTTGTAAATGCATATAAATGCTAGATAACGTATTTACACTGACATATATTAAATTAGCAATAGAACTAAGCATTAAAAAAAACAATGAAAAGTAAAATTACACACAGTACATTTATTACATACCTTTAATTACTTAATATGAATGTGTGAGAGGTGAGTGGCAATGTAGTTATTGAATATACATAAGTATAATTATACATAAGTATAATTATCAGAGTATATATAAATTATGAAATAACTTTTAAAAACATTTGAAATTTTGGAGTTTCCAGACAAAATGGAGAGACTTAGTGCTTACTGAGCTCATGGAGAATGTAAACAAACAGGGTGGGGCACGGTGACCGTATTAGAAAGTCAGGTGGGGGGAGCCGTATAGCGAGTTTTGGTCATAATTTGAAATGTCCGTATTAGCGGAACGCCGTAAAGTGAAACGCCGTAAAGCGGGGCCTTCCTGTATATAACATTTTTGTCAAAAAAATATTTGAAAGGAGTAATATAAACATTTTCACAAGAGTTTACAGTACCTGAAATATTTCATGTTTCATCAGTTTTGATAGTGATGATAATGTCATTAACCCTTAAACTGTCCAAACGTAGATCTACGTTCACGTGCGTAGTGCTCCGACCTTGATTTTCCCCAGTTGAATACAGTGGACCCCCGGTTAACGAACTTTTTTCATTCCAGAAGTATGTTCAGGTGCCAGTACTGACCGAATTTGTTCCCATAAGGAATATTGTGAAGTAGATTAGTCCATTTCAGACCCCCAAACATACACGTACAAACGCACTTACATAAATACACTTACATAATTGGTCGCATTTGGAGGTGATCGTTATGCGGGGGTCCACTGTACTTGTAAAAAAAAAAAGTAGATCTACGTTCGGAGCCTGCCGCACGTCAACATACGTATATCTACGTTTGGACAGTTTAAGGGTTAAGAGATGGGTGAGTTGCCCTGCCTTCTAATATGTTTATTTTTCCCCTATAATCTACCCTGTCTATAATTACTATCACATTTCCTTTGCTTTCATAAGGTAAAGTCTGGGATCTTTCCATAATTTATGGTGTAACTTAAATCTTTTGAGTACAATTGTGTTGTAGAGGTCTGAGCAAAGTTCATTATTGCACAAGGCACAGTACTCATTCCCAGTGTTGCACAAGACACAGTACTCATTCCCAGTGTTGCACAAGGCACAGTACTCATTCCCAGTGTTGCACAAGACACAGTACTCATTCCCAGTGTTGCACAAGGCACAGTACTCATTCCCAGTGTTGCACAAGGCACAGTACTCATTCCCAGTGTTGCACAAGGCACAGTACTCATTCCCAGTGTTGCACAAGGCACAGTACTCATTCCCAGTGTTGCACAAGGCACAGTACTCATTCCCAGTGTTGCACAAGGCACAGTACTCATTCCCAGTGTTGCACAAGGCACAGTACTCATTCCCAGTGTTGCACAAGGCACAGTACTCATTCCCAGTGTTGCACAAGACACAGTACTCATTCCCAGTGTTGCACAAGGCACAGCTCAGACCTCTGCAACACGATTATCCTCGAAGATTTGTTAAGTCACACCATGAATTAAGGAAAGATCCTGGAGTTCACCTTACAAAACAGACAAAGTAAATACAATAGTAATTGTGGACAAGGTAGATTATAGTGGAAAAAATATATTAGTAAATGTGGGAACTGACATACCATTTAATGCTTCACCAGGGATGGAAGGGGGGTACCCCCAAACTGTTCAGATATTCTTACTTAAAATAACTGGAGCTACCCTCAAATTCTACCCCCCACAACCCACCCCGAGCTACCCTCACCTATCCCCCAACCCACCCTTTGCTACCCTCACCTTCCATACCTCAGGCACTATATTACCCTCTCCCTAACTCAAGCCTGACTGTCTTCCATACCTCAGGCACTATATTACCCTCTCCTTAACTCAAGCCTGACTGTCTTCCATACCTCAGGCAATATATTACCCTCTCCTTAACTCAAGCCTGACTGCCTTCCATACCTCAGGCACTATATTACCCTCTCCTTAACTCAAGCCTGACTGTCTTCCATACCTCAGGCACTATATTACCCTCTCCTTAACTCAAGCCTGACTGTCTTCCATACCTCAGGCAATATATTACCCTCTCCTTAACTCAAGCCTGACTGCCTTCCATACCTCAGGCACTATATTACCCTCTCCTTAACTCAAGCCTGACTGCCTTCCATACCTCAGGCACTATATTACCCTCTCCCTAACTCAAGCCTGACTGTCTTCCATACCTCAGGCAATATATTACCCTCTCCTTAACTCAAGCCTGACTGTCTTCCATACCTCAGGCACTATATTACCCTCTCCCTAACTCAAGCCTGACTGTCTTCCATACCTCAGGCAATATATTACCCTCTCCTTAACTCAAGCCTGACTGTCTTCCATACCTCAGGCAATATATTACCCTCTCCTTAACTCAAGCCTGACTGCCTTCCATACCTCAGGCACTATATTACCCTCTCCTTAACTCAAGCCTGACTGCCTTCCATACCTCAGGCACTATATTACCCTCTCCTTAACTCAAGCCTGACTGCCTTCCATACCTCAGGCACTATATTACCCTCTCCTTAACTCAAGCCTGACTGTCTTCCATACCTCAGGCACTATATTACCCTCTCCTTAACTCAAGCCTGACTGTCTTCCATACCTCAGGCACTATATTACCCTCTCCTTAACTCAAGCCTGACTGTCTTCCATACCTCAGGCACTATATTACCCTCATGGATACACTGCTTTTCCATTAATAATTTAAAACACAATTTAGTGGCCCTAATAGGGAGGCGCCGACGGGATAGAGATTTTTTGTTTTTACCTTGATCGTATTACCGAGTAATTTTTACAACTACTGCGCTTTGTTGCTCTTTAATCGACTATCTCATTTATTTACAAAATCCATTAAATTGTAGATTCATTGTATAATAGTAATATATGCTCTTATAATAAACGTAAAATACCACTTTGTAACTGGTCGTATCCTTAACACACAGTCTGTCTTACATTTCATAAACTACATCACACAAACATAATACACACACTGCACATTACAAAATAAGTCACAGCTTCCATGAGCATTGGATATCAAATCACAATTCCAGAAATTGGGAAAACTCTCAATACTCTAAGCCCCTCGCCCAAGTGTTCTATTTTCCCCGGCTCTTTTTTCCCAAAACAAGTGAATTCCTAGCAACCTTGAAAAGTTCTGCTGACCATGTTCCCCATTTTCTGGAGCAGTTTTTTGATATACTGGACTGGTATATTCATGATTTACACAATGTAAAACAATGAAAGACGGCTATATGACAATTACTTTTTCAGGAAATATTTATACAGTGCTGTAGATCTTACTGGACAGTTGCATGTTCAGACATGTCTGGGTTATTGTAATACAAATCAGACGTGTTATCGAGATGAAAACATTCGTGTATTAGAACATTTTCATAAGGTAAGTATGGTATTGAGAACTCAAAGATCATTCCTAAATTACAATAAGTGTCAGGGGCCCGAGACTGTTCAACTGCCTCCCAGCATACATAAGGGGGATTACCAACAGACCCCTGGCAGTCTTCAAGCTGGCACTGGACAAGCACCTAAAGTCAGTTCCTGACCAGCCGGGCTGTGGCTCGTACGTTGGTTTGCGTGCAGCCAGCAGCAACAGCCTGGTTGATCAGGCTCTGATCCACCAGGAGGCCTGGTCACAGACCGGGCCGCGGGGGCGTTGACCCCCGGAACTCTCTCCAGGTAAACTCCAGGTAACCCTTATTGGTTTAGCACTTTTCCTTGATTATAATAGTAATACAGAGCTTTATGACTAGTGGGTTTAACACTCAGTTATGACTGTTATAATAAAATAACTACTAAATTAATCTATTTTCCAAACCTAGAAGTAATTCAAATGGTACGATACACTGTTTATATGTAAGACGGTACATTTAATATGCAACAGTATACAGTGGACCCCCGCATAACGATTACCTCCAAATGTGACCAATTATGTAAGTGTATTTATGTAAGTGCATTTGTACGTGTATGTTTGGGGGTCTGAAATGGACTAATCTACTTCACAATATTTCTTATGGGAACAAATTCGGTCAGTACTGGCACCTGAACATACTTCTGGAGTGAAAAAATATCGTTAACCGGGGGTCCACTGTATATTGTATAGAGGAGGATGGTATATTTATTTGGGGATGCGCTGTATGACCCTAATGGGCTTAGCGGTTAGTTATGATTGTAATATTATCTGGGTCCATCTTACAGATAGAGGCTAATAGATGAGGTAGGCAAATAATGTTGAATAAGTACTTATGGGTATTTAGGTATACAGTGAAGCAAAACAGTATAGACTAGTATATAGTGAGGCAGACAAGTGGCCCGGTGGTCTGGTGGCTAAAGCTCCCGCTTCACACACGGAGGGCCCGGGTTCGATTCCCGGCGGGTGGAAATTCCGACACGTTTCCTTACACCTATTGTCCTGTTCACCTAGCAGCAAATAGGTACCCGGGTGTTAGTCGACTGGTGTGGGTCGCATCCTGGGGGACAAGATTAAGGACCCCAATGGAAATAAGTTAGACAGTCCTCGATGACGCACTGACTTTCTTGGGTTATCCTGGGTGGCTAACCCTCCGGGGTTAAAAATCCGAACGAAATCTTATCTTATCTTAGACTAATGTATAGGAAGTAAACAACAGTATGTGAGAAGTTTGCCTACACTGTACGCTTCAACAGTCAAATGTAGAGATGAATCATACTGCTGGAGACATCAGCATGGGTGGTATACCTTTGATATACCTTTGAAGAGTTTTGAGTCTGGCCATAGGCCAGGCTCATCTGGTGCTTGCCTGGCCAACCAGGCTGTTGCTTCTGGAGGCCCGCTACCCCACATATCCATCACAGCCTGGTTGATCTGGCACCTGGTGAAGATACTTGTCCAGTTTCCTCTTGAAGGCTTCTACACTTGTTCCAGCAGTGTTTCTGATATCTTCTGGTAACGTGTTGAATACACAAATAACCTGCACATAAAAGAGAGAAGCTTACGACGACGTTTCAGTCCGACTTGGACTGACTTGGACGTGTGACTTTGTCAATGGTCCAAGTCGGACCGAAACGTTGTCGTAAGCTTCTCTCTTTTATGTGCGGGTTATTTGTGTATCGTTCCAGTCACGGTATTGTGCCTTTTTGTTATTTATTTAACATGTTGAATAGTCTGGGACCCCAGATGTTGATACAGTGTTCCCTTATCGGAGAGGTGGTTTGAGATAATCTCTCCCTTAGCCTTACTACAAGATGATGAATCTCTTAGTATAAAACAGAAGTCAAGTGAAAGTCATGACAAACACTTGTTAGTGGTATTCATGAAGACATCGCTTGACACTAGTCTGACACAGTGATGTTGTCTTCGTGCAAGGTGGTCTTCAGTGTTTATCGTAACTTGCCTCTACAAGTGGACTCGACTCACCAGTGGCATTAACCAAGCTGCTATACTTCACCTTCCAGTATACAGACCTCAGACCATGTGCTTCTGCTGTACACTGAGAGACTGATCATCTTGCACTAGGACTGACGGATTTATTACCTCAGACTACCTCTCTATCTGTCTTCCACCAACACTGATGTCTCCAGTAGTGTGATTAATCTCTGCATTTGACTGTTGAGACCTGCACTGCAGATGAAACATTCCATCAATAATCCTAGTGTTACCCCTGTCTTATTCATCAGCTTGTCAGTACAACCTCTCAACCTCTCACTTAGCGACATACTCATTTACCGACAACTCGGACTTACAACGGGCTCTCAGAAATGTTATAAATGGTGCAGAGGTGACATTAAAACGATATCAAAGATGGTTGATACAAACCCACTACCATTATGGCGTGCTCCTCAGTTAACAACGAATTCATTTAATGACGAAGTCTTAGGAACGGAACTCTGTCGTTAAGTGAGGAGAGGCTGTATTGTATAACATTTATAATAAGAGAACATTATGTTGTCAAGTACCTGACAGTTCCACTGACTAAATGTCAAACAGCTAACCGATATTTTATGACATTTACAGTTTCGGCCCCTCAAGGAAGGTTCCTTGATGTTGGTGGGGGCTCTTGATTTAGGGAATTGGATCTGTGCTCCAGTTCCCCGAATTAAGCCTGAATGCCTTCCACATCCCCCCCAGGCGCTGTATAATCCTCCGGGTTTAGCGCTTCCCCCTTGATTATAATAATAATAATACAGTTTCGGCACATTTTTGTGAAAGAAATATTAGTTTGTATTTGTTACGATGATAAAAACACTTCCCTAGAATTTCATAGAAAAGAAATATAAAACTTTTCAATAAGTCTGAGATTGTACTCAACAATGATAAAACAGTTGACTAGAACTATATATAAAATATAAACCTTGTAATAAATTCTTTGTACTCAACAACGATAAAACAGATGACTAGTAATGAATGTAAAACAAATTAAGTCATTTCAACAAGTACCTTGTACTCAATTACAGTGGCAGCACTAAGGGGGGTTGGGGAGCTCCAACCCCCAAAATATAAATAGTAATAATTTTACCGTTTCAAAACAAGTTGCTGGTCCACCTTCCAGACACGTCCACCACTGGGCTACCCCAGGAAATAGTTTGTTATTGCCGCTGCTTAATAACTACGTATATGTATACTGTGTCCTGTGTGTGTGTATATGTATGCATATATATACTGTACATGTATGATTCCTTTTAACCTAGTAGGTTGGTGGGCAGTAACTGCCCCGGGAGGTACTACTGTCCTGTGGTAGTAGGTTGGTAGACAGCAACCACCCAGGGAGGTACTACTGTCCTGTGGTAGGTTGGTAGACAACAACCACCCAGGGAGGTACTACTGTCCTGTGGTAGGTTGGTAGACAACAACCACCCAGGGAGGTACTACTGTCCTGTGGTAGTAGGTTGGTAGACAACCACCCAGGGAGGTACTACTGTCCTGTGGTAGTAGGTTGGTAGACAGCAACCACCCAGGGAGGTACTACTGTCCTGTGGTAGTAGGTTGGTAGACAGCAACCACCCAGGGAGGTACTACTGTCCTGTGGTAGGTTGGTAGACAACAACCACCCAGGGAGGTACTACTGTCCTGTGATAGTAGGTTGATAGACAGCAACCACCCAGGGAGGTACTACTGTCCTGTGGTAGTAGGCTGGTAGACAGCAACCACCCAGGGAGGTACTACTGTCCTGTGGTAGTAGGTAGGTAGACAACCACCCAGGGAGGTACTACTGTCCTGTGGTAGTAGGTTGGTAGACAGCAACCACCCAGGGAGGTACTACTGTCCTGTGGTAGGTTGGTAGACGGCAAAAACCCAGGGAGGTACTACTGTCCTGTGGTAGTAGGCTGGTAGACAGCAACCACCCAGGGAGGTACTACCACCCTGTGGTAGTAGGTTGGTAGACAACCACCCAGGGAGATACTACCATCCTGTGGTAGTAGGTTGGTAGACAACAACCACCCAGGGAGATACTACCATCCTGTGGTAGTAGGTTGGTAGACAGCAGCCACCCAGGGAGATACTACTATCCTGCCAGTGAGTGTAAAACAGAAACCTGTAATTATTTTACATGATAGGATTGCTGGTGTCTTTTTTCTGTCTCATAAACATGCAAGATTTCAGGTACATCTTGCTACTTGTACTTAGGTCATGCTACACATGCATGTACAAGTAGATATATACACACCCCTCTGGGTTTTCTTCTATTTTCTTACTAGTTCTTGTTCTTGTTTATTTCCTCTTATCTCCATGGGGAAGTGGAACAGAATTCTTCCTCCGTAAGCCATGCGTGTTGTAAGAGGCGACTAAAATGCCGGGAGCAAGGGGCTAGTAACCCTTTCTCCTGTATATATTAATAAATTTAAAAGGAGAAACTTCTGCGTTAACTTTTGGGCCACCCCGCCTAGGTGCGATGCAACCAGTTTGCTGAAAGATTTATTTTAATCTGAAATGTCTCCCTGGGTGAAGGGCTCTTGGTCCAAGTAATAGAGGGCTTCCTTCAGATCAAGTTGAATTACCTGTAATACCCTAGGTAACACATGACCCCTGTGGGTTAAAGGGTTCCCATGGAATGATAAAATTAACACACGAGCCCCACCCTTTCGAAGGAGTGATACTGAAGGGCTCTTAATCAAAGGAACTGCAGGTACCATCACCTTCATTGGATCGAACCTGATTACCTCCCATTCTCCAGCTGTCATATGATGTAAACATATGGGTTTAGCACATCACAGTCACTGTGTCTGCAATAATTTTTACCTAGTATTCAAACAGTGGTCCTTAATAATGATCCAGGACTGACCGAAATGTCTTGATTATGGCCCACGATGGATCAAAATGTCTTGATTATGGCCCACAATAGACCAAAATATTTTATGGTCCATAATGGACCAAAATGTCTTAGACATCGTTCAGAATGGATCAAATCATCATTGAAACATTCATCCACAAATGTGGGTTTTTTGCAAATAGTGTTCGACGAGGATAAACTTGATGCATTTGCAAGGAGGATTCGATTCTTAACACGAATCATGGATCGGAAATCACTCGGATGGATTCATGAACGATGAGGCTGCAAGATGGTGGCGGTCCTGCAATGGGATAAGACAATACATTTTACATATATATATAATATATATATACAGTGGACCCCTGCATAACGATCAGCTCCCAACTCGACCAATTATATAAGTGTTTTTTGTAAGTGCTTTTGTAGGTGTATTTTTAGGGGTCTGAAACGGACTAAACTAATTCACAATATTTCTTATGGGAACAAATTCAGTCTATAATGGCACCCAAACAGACTTCTGGATTGAAATAATATCGTTATGCAGGGGTCCACTGTGTGTGTAATATATATATATATATATATATATATATATATAATATATATATATATATATATATATATAATATATATAATTATATATATATGTATATATATGCTTAAATGTGCGTGGATGTAGTGCGGATGACAAGAAACAGATGATTGCTGATGTTATGAATGAAAACCTCTTCAAGGGGGGCTCCTTGGCGTGGTGAAGAGGCTCTTGGTCTGAGGAATTAGACCTATCGGTCTTCTTCCTCAGACCGAACCTAATTACCCCCCAATCTCCCCTCCCCTATCCCATCCTCCCCATCCTCCCCTTTTTCCTTTCCTCCTCCTCCTCCCCACTCCTCCCTTTTGCCCTTCCTCTTTTTGTCCTTTGGGATTTCTCCCACAGGCGCGCTAGTTCCTAGGTAGGAGAAAGGACACCGGGGTCCATCCCATTCCGTTGAGGTTTCTTGGCGGTGGCGTAGTTTGCCGTGGAATCTGGATTGCCTAGGGATGTCCCGATCCCTCTCCGGTATCCCGGAGTAGCTTTGGGTGTCTTTTGGGCGACGGGTGTAGCTCTGGAAGCCACCTTTCGGATTCCGGGGGTGGTGGCTGAAGGAGGTATGCTTTGTGGCGGATATCCGGCCGCCCTCTCTTTTGTCCACCGAGGTAGCTCGGCAGATGTGAGGTTGCTATCCCAGATTGCTGGTTTACTGGCATGAAGGGTAGGGTATGGCACGGGTTCCATGCTGCATCTGCGCTACTAGCGGTGTCGAGTCCTCTTGGGCGCGGAGGGAGATTTCTGGCCCTTTCATCCCTCCTAGGAACTATCCCTCCCCGGTCCCCCCTTTTTTTTTCTTTTTTTTATTTTTATTTTCTTTTCTTCTTTCTTTTTTTTTCTTAAAAACAAAAAGAAAGAAGTAACCTAACCATGGCAGCCCTAGTCCATGAACCTGGTACCCCCGGGCCCCTTCTTGATACCACACCCCGTTCTGACCCCGCCTCGTCTTTGGACCACTCTTCAGACATTCCTCATGCCTCTGTACCTATTGCCGGTGCTGTTTCCTCACCCGCTTCAGGTACTGAGGCCTCGACTGACTCCTTCGATTTATCAGACCTTCGCTCTCCTCTGACTATGCTTCCGGCCTCTCCCTCTACGGTGCGGCAATTTTCAAATCGCCGACCCGTTCCACGTCGGACCAACTCTGGTCCCACGCCTAAACGTCAACGACAATTACCTGCTGATGATACTTCTCCACCTTCACCTTCTCGTTCTTCTCAGAAACGATCGACACGTCCTTCACTACCTTTCCACGCTCAGTTTCAGACTGAACAGTGGACTAAATTCTTCACTTTACGACCAACTTCCTCTACTGCCTATCTTTCTGACCATAGTATTGGCAAGGCACTCCTACGCCATGTTGGTAAAGATATTTCTTTTCATGCTCTTAAGAGCGGTACGCGCATCATTACCGTACAGAATGCTACCCAGGCTCGTGAGCTCTCTCGTCTTACCCATATAGATACTGTTCCTGTCACCCTTGAAAAACATCATTCCCTCAATTCTTGTAGTGGTACCGTTATTCTGCCCCATACCATAGTTCAACAAAATTTCCAGACATGTGGCAATGACATTCTTGAACAGCTGGAACTCCGAGATCTCCCAATCCTCTAGGTAGACACACCTCTTCAAGGGGGGCTCCTTGGCGTGGTGAAGAGGCTCTTGGTCTGAGGAATTAGACCTATTGGTCTTCTTCCTCAGACCGAACCTAATTACCCCCCATTCTCCCCTCCCCTATCCCATCCTCCCCATCCTCCCCTTTTTCCATTCCTCCTCCTCCTCCTCACCCCTCCCTTTTGCCCTTCCTCTTTTTAGCCTTCGTGATTTCTCCCACAGGCGTGCTAGTTCCTAGGTAGGGGAAAGGACACCGGGGTCGATCCCATTCCGTTGAGGTTTCTTGGCGGTGGCGTAGTTTGCCGTGGAATCTGGATTGCCTAGGGATGTCCCGATCCCTCTCCGGTATCCCGGAGTAGCTTTGGGTGTCTTTTGGGCGACGGGTGTATCTCTGGAAGCCACCTTTCGGATTCCGGGGGTGGTGGCTGAAGGAGGTATGCTTTGTGGCGGATATCCGGCCGCCCTCTCTTTTGTCCACCGAGGTAGCTCGGCAGATGTGAGGTTGCTATCCCGGATTGCTGGTTTACTGGCATGAAGGGTAGGGTATGGCACGGGTTCCATGCTGCATCTGCGCTACTAGCGGTGTCGAGTCCTCTTGGGCGCGGAGGGAGATTTCCGGCCCTTTCATTCCTCCTGGGAACTATTCCTCCCCGCTCCCCCCTTTTTTTATTCTTTTTTTTGTTTTTATTTTCTTTTCTTCTTTCTTTTTTTTTCTTAAAAACAAAAAGCAAAGGAGTAACCTAACCATGGCAGCCCTAGTCCATGAAACCACTACCCCCGGGCCCCTTCTTGATACCGCACCCCATTCTGACCCTGCCTTGTGTTTAGACCACTCTTCGGACACTCCTGATGCCCCTGTACCTCTTGCTGGTGCTGTTTCCTCACCCGCTTCAGGTACCGGGGCTTCGACTGACTCCTTCGATTTGTCTGAACTCCGCTCTCCTTTGACTATGCTTCCGGCTTCTCCCTCTACGGTACGGCAATTTTCGAATCGCCCACCCATTTCATGCCGGACCAACTCCGGTCCTACTCCTAAACGCCAACGTCAATCTCCTGATGATGCTCCGTCGTTACCTTCCCATTCTACTCGGAAACGACCGACACGTCAAGCACTCCCTCTCCACGCTCAGTTTCGGACCACACAATGGACTAAATTCTTTACTTTAAGACCAACTTCTTCTTCTGCCTACCTTTCTGACCATAGTATTGCCAAAGCGCTCCTGCGTCATGTTGGCAGAGATATTTCATTTCACGCTCTCAAGAGCGGTACGCGCATCGTCACTGTCCAGAATGCTACCCAAGCTCATGATCTTTCTCTCCTTTCGAATATCGATACTACTCCTATCACTATTGAAAAACATCTTTCTCTCAATTCTTGTAGTGGTACTGTCATTCTGCCCCATACCATAGTCCAACAGAATTTCCAGTCATGTGGCAATGACATTTTTGAACAGCTGGAACTCCAGGATCTCCCAATCCTCAAAGTAGACACTTATGTCCTTCCTGCCCGGGGGCGGAGACGTTACCCTTGCAATGTGGCTCGTTTAACTTTTGACAGCCGAGAACTCCCGTCCTCTGTATATGTCGCGGGACATCGGTTACAAGTTCGAAAGGTGATACCTACACCGCAACAATGTAGAAATTGCTGGCGTTTTGGTCACCCAGCGAAATATTGCAGATCTATGGCCGAATGCCCAGTCTGTGGTGCCGACAACCATTCTAATACATCTTGCAGTCAACCTCCATCTTGCCTTAATTGTAATGAAGCTCACCCTTCGTACTCCCGCCGTTGCCAGGTCTACTTAAATGAACGTGAAATCCGTTGCCTCAAAGAGGCAGAAGGTCTCCCTTATGCTATGGCAGTTACTCATCTCCGCCTCCAAGGGAGACTACCCCGTGTTTCTTATTCTCGTGTTTCCAAACATCCCCCCACTTCTGGGGTCCCATCTTCTGCAGCCTCCTCTGTTGTTACCCCTCCCATAGCCATTACGGCATCTAATCCTTTTGCTGTCCTTGGCTCTGACGTCCCGACTACAACTCAGTCTGTTCTCACATCTTCGCGTCCTTCCTCACAAGCCCCAGTATCGACAAGACCTCGTACGACACCTAATACCAATCGCCCCTCTACTCAGAAGTCCAAAAAATCCACATTGCTCAAATCTTCTTTGCCCCTTCCTTCCCTTCTTCCACCTCCACACGTTACCTTTCCAGTCTCTGTACCTAGTTCTTCCCCTCTCTCTGGCTCTATTACAAGTGTGGAGATTCACCCTCCTCCTCGTACTATGCCTTCCACCCCCGTCCCCTCCCAAGTTTCTCCCTCTTCTGTCACCTCCCAGGTTTCTACCTCTTCTGTCCCCCCCCACACTTCATCTCCAGTCCCTTACACTTTTCCCTCCCCCTCTACTTTGGTACAGTCCATTACTGTCCCAATCTTTACTCACCCTCCTCCTCCTATCTCCAATATGGTTTCCCATACATCTTTGAATTCAGAAACACTTGAAGCCATTTCAGAATATATTGCAGAGACTAAACCTTCAATGGACACTGATTCACTTCCTGTTCCTTCTCTTCCCTCTCCTCCATCTTCACAACCCCATTCTTCGCAACGCTCCGTTCCTTCGCTACTTGAACATCTTCCAATGCCACCACACGTTGACTTTTCTAACCCCTCTAGTCCGTAGGTGCCTTTACCTACAGATTCCTGATATTTTCTTCATCGCCAATCATGGCCTATTTACAGTGGAATATCCGCGGCCTCAGGGGTAATCGGGGTGAGCTTCAGATGTTGCTTTCCAGGTTTTCCCCTGTTGGTGCTTGCTTACAAGAACCAAAATTACACTCGGCTGTTTTCCAACCTATCTCAGGCTATAATTTATTGTATTCTTCGGATCCTTTCTCAGATGGGACCTTTAATGAAAGTGCCCTTCTTCTACGCAATGATATTCCGTACTGTCAACTATTTGTCCATACCTCGCTGCATTACACTGCAGCCCGTATCCACTTGAATAAGTGGTTTACAATATGTTCTTTATATCTCTCTCCTTCTCGAGCATTTTCTATCCCAGACTTTGCCTTTCTTGTTTCATCCTTACCACCACCACTTCTGTTACTTGGTGATTTTAATGCCCACCATTTCCTCTGGGGGGGGTCTCATTGTGACTCACGTGGCATTCAGTTGGAGGCTTTTCTTGCCTCTCACCCCCTCCATGTTTTAAATACGGGTACTCCCACCCATTTTGATCCTCGTACTCATACTCTCTCTTGCATCGATCTATCAGTCTGCTCTTCCTCCACAGCACTAGACTTCACCTGGTCTGTTCTACCAGACTTACATGACAGCGATCATTTTCCGATCATTCTTACTTCTCCTTCCTATTCACCACCTTCCCGTAGCCCTCGCTGGCAATTTGATCGGGCAAATTGGGATCTTTACTCACACCTCACTGCTTTTAGTGAGGTTCCTTCTTCATCCTCCATTGATGAGCTCCTACACATCTTCTCGACATCAGTTTATACCGCAGCTTCTCATTCTATACCCCACACCTCAGGCAGGCATTCTCAGAAGTGCGTGCCTTGGTGGTCTCCTGCTTGTGCTCGTGCAGTACGTTTGAAACGTGCTGCATGGGGCAGGTACCGGTACAATAGAACCGCTGAGAGACTTGTTGATTTTAAGCAGAAGCGTGCGATCGCTCGCCGTGTCATCCGTGAAGCTAAACGCACTTGTTGGCGAGACTATGTTTCCACCATCACCTCTGCTTCTTCTATGAGTGCAGTCTGGAAAAAAGTGAGGAAATTGAGTGGTAAATACTCTCCTGACCCGGCTCCTGTTCTACGGGTCACTGGTGTTGATATAGCAAACCCTCTCGACGTTGCCATTGAACTTGGCACACATCTGGTCCGTATTTCCCGAGGGCTCCATCTATGCCCCTCGTTTCTTTCCTCAAAGTCTGCCAGAGAGTTAGTACCCTTGGACTTTTCTTCTCTCGGAGAAGAACAGTATAATGTGCCTTTTACACTTCAAGAACTGGAGGCAACGCTCTCAGCTTGCCGATCATCGGCAGCTGGGCCTGATGACATTCATATTCGTATGTTACAACATTTACATCGGTCAGCCCTTGTAGTCCTCTTACACCTCTTCAATCTTATTTGGGCACAAGGAGTTCTTCCCCAGCTGTGGAAATCTGCCATTGTTCTCCCTTTCCGCAAACCGGGTACTACAGGACATGATGCCTCCCACTATCGCCCCATCGCTCTTACAAGTGCAGTTTGCAAAGTGATGGAACGCCTCGTAAATCGACGTTTAATGTGGTATTTAGAGACTCACAACAGTCTCTCCGCTAGTCAATATGGCTTTCGTAAGGGTCGTTCTACCATAGACCCCTTACTACGCTTGGATACGTATGTTCGTAATGCCTTTGCGAATAATCACTCAGTTATTGCCATATTTTTTGACCTTGAGAAGGCATATGACACAACTTGGAGGTATAATATTTTGGCCCAGGCCCATTCCTTAGGCCTCCGAGGCAATCTACCATCCTTCCTTAAGAACTTTTTAACTGACAGACATTTCCGTGTTCGAGTCAATAATGTTCTTTCCCCGGACTTCGTCCAAGCTGAAGGTGTCCCTCAGGGATGTGTTCTAAGCACAACACTTTTTCTCCTTGCTATAAATGATTTGGCCTCTGTTCTTCCACCCAATATTTGGTCATCACTCTATGTTGATGACTTCGCTATTGCTTGTGCAGGCGCTGACTGTCACCTTATTGCAGTTTCTCTCCAGCATGCGGTCGACCGTGTTTCCACTTGGGCCACCACACATGGGTTTAAATTTTCAAGTACCAAAACTCACCAAATTACTTTCACTAGACGCTCTGTTATCTCCGATCATCCTTTGTATCTCTATGGCTCCCGTATCCCCGAACGTGATACAGTCAGGTTTCTAGGCCTTCTCTTTGACCGTCGGTTAACCTGGAAACCTCACATTACCTCTCTGAAGGCAACTTGTCACAGCCGGCTAAACCTTCTTAAAACCCTTGCTCATCTTTCCTGGGGAGCTGATCGTCGAACTCTGCTTCGCCTACATTCAGCCCTCGTTTTATCGAAACTCGATTATGGTGACCAGATTTATTCCGCGGCCTCTCCTGCTACTCTCTCTAGCCTTAACTCTATCCATCACCAAGGCTTACGTTTGTGCCTTGGTGCTTTTCGCTCTTCCCCTGTTGAGAGCCTCTATACAGAAGCAAATGTTCCATCCTTGTCTGATCGCCGTGATGCCCATTGCCTTCGTTACTATGTACGCTCTCACGATCTACACAATCCTTCCATTTATAGAATGGTCACCGATATTAGTAGACATTCTTTATTCGTTCGCCGCCCCTGTTTGCTCCGTCCCTTTTCTCTTCGCCTACTTTCACTCTTGTCTTCCCTTCAGTTACCACCTTTATATGTTCATGTAGCATCTCACTTTTCCCTACCCCCCTGGGAAGTTCCAGCTGTTCGGGTCTGTTCTTTCTCACTCCCTTGCTCGAAAGCTCAACTGCCTACGGTGGCTTCCCGCTCTCTTTTTCTTGATCACTTCCACTCTCATTCTCATGCCACCGCTGTGTACACAGATGGCTCTAAGTCTTCAGACGGCGTCGGATTCGCAGCAGTGTTTCCGGACAGCGTCGTACGAGGGCATTTACTATCTTCAGCTAGCATTTTTACTGCTGAACTGTATGCCATTCTTGCAGCACTTATTCGTATCGCATCTATGCCTGTGTCATCATTTGTAGTAGTCTCAGACTCCCTTAGTGCTCTACAGGCTATACGAAAATTTGATACATCTCATCCCCTAGTTCTCCGTATCCAACTTTGGCTACGCCGTATCTCTACCAAACATAAAGATATTGTTTTTTGTTGGGTCCCTGGTCATGTCGACGTACAGGGCAATGAACAGGCAGACACTGCTGCGCGGTCAGCAGTATATGACCTACCAATTTCCTATCGAGGTGTTCCATTTCTAGACTATTTTGCTGCAATAGCTACCCACCTTCGCACCCGTTGGCAACAACGTTGGTCAACTCTGCTCGGTAACAAACTTCATTCTATTAAACCGAGCATAGGTTACTGGCCGTCTTCTTGTCATCAGTGCCGAGGTTGGGAGACCACTCTCTCCCGCCTTCGCATTGGCCACACTCGTCTTACTCATGGGTATCTCATGGAGAGGCACCCTGTTCCTCTCTGTGAGCAGTGTCAAGTTCCAGTATCGATTAGCCACATTCTGTTAGACTGCCCTCTCTATCAACGAGCACGCAGAATTTACCTCCAACGTCGTCTTCGTTCTCCTACTCTCTCTTTACCTTCCCTTCTTGCTGATGGACCCTCCTTTAATCCTGACTCTCTCATTGACTTCTTGACAACGACTGATTTACTCCACAAACTCTGATGATACTTTTCGCACTCCCCTCAGCCCTT
This sequence comes from Cherax quadricarinatus, assembly GCF_038502225.1. NCBI lineage: Eukaryota > Metazoa > Arthropoda > Malacostraca > Decapoda > Parastacidae > Cherax > Cherax quadricarinatus. The sequence continues at coordinate 8,690,145 of NC_091389.1, read as the reverse complement.
TCTGGTTCAGTCTCTTGCTGCCCTTTACCCTTTCACCATCCACTGCCCCGCTGTTATCCGTAACCTGTTGCTCATCCATCTCCCTTTTGCCACCTGATGCCCTCGCTTCCTTCCTGCCCTGCAGCGCTGTATAGTCCTTGTGGCTTAGCGCTTCTTTTTGATTATAATAATAATAATAATCAAGGTAGACACTTACGTTCTTCCTGCCCGTGGGCGGAGACGATACCCTAGCAATGTGGCTCGTTTAACTTTTGACAGCCGAGAACTCCCATCCTCCGTTTATATAGCAGGACATCGGTTACAAGTTCGAAAGGTGATCCCTACACCACAACAGTGTAGAAATTGCTGGCGATTTGGCCATCCAGCGAAATATTGCAGATCTATCGCCGAATGCCCAGTCTGTGGTGCCGATGACCATTCTAATACGTCTTGCAATCGATCTCCCTCTTGCCTTAACTGTCATGAGGCTCACCCTTCGTACTCTCGCCGTTGTCAGGTCTATTTAAACGAGCGGGAAATCCGTTACCTCAAAGAGACAGAAGGTCTCCCTTATGCCATGGCAGTTTCTCATCTCCGCCTCCAAGGGAGACTCCCACGTGTTTCTTATTCCCGTGTTTCAAAACGTCCCCCCACTTCTGGTATCCCATCTTCTACACCCACCTCTGTGGTTACCTCTCCCATAATCACTCCTGTATCTAATCCTTTTGCTGTCCTCGGCTCAGACGTCCCTACTTCAACGCCTCAGTCTAATCTCGCTTCTTCGAGTTCTCTCTTACAAGCCTCAGTATCGACGAGACCTCGTACGACACCTCTTCCCAATCGTCCCTCTACTTCTCAAAAGTCAAAAAAAGGTCCGGTAACACCTCCTACCCATCTTCCACCTCCTCATTTTACCCTCCCTGTCTCTGTCCCTAGTTCTTCCCCTCTCACTGGCTCAGTTACAAGTGCAGAGGTTCACCCTCCTCCTCGTAATGTACCTTCCTCCCCTGTTCCCTCCCAAGTTTCTTCCTCTTCTGCCACCTCCCAGGTTCCTGTCTCTTCTGTCCCCTGCCACGCTTCTCCAGTTCCCTCCACCCTTTCGCCCCCCCCTACCTTGGTACAGTCCAATACAGTTCCAATCTTTACTCATCCTCCCCCTACCATTCCCAATATTGTCTCCCATACGACATCTCTGAATTCCGAAACACTTGAAGCAATCTCTGAATATATTGCAGAGACCAAACCATCAATGGACACTGATCCACCTTCCGCTCTTCCTCTCTCCTCTGCTCCATCTGCGCAACTCCTTTCTTCACAGCGCACCGTTCCTTCGCTGCTTGAACATTTTCCACTGCCTCCGCATGTGGACTTTTCTAACCCTTCTAGTCCGTAGGAACCCTTACCTGCGGATTTCAAGTAGCTTTATCATTGCCAATCATGGCCTATTTACAGTGGAATATACGCGGCCTCAGGGGTAATCGGGGTGAGCTTCAGATGTTACTCTCCCAGTTTGCCCCTGTTGGTGTTTGCTTACAGGAACCAAAATTACACTCTGCTGTTATTTCTCACATCTCAGGCTATAATTTATTGTATTCTTCAGATCCTTTTCCTGATGGGACCTTTAATGAAAGTGCCCTTCTTCTCCGCACTGATATTCCGTACCATCAGCTATTTGTTCATACTTCGCTGCATTACACAGCAGCCCGTATCCACTTACATAGGTGGTATACGCTCTGTTCTTTATATCTCTCTCTCCTTCTCGGGCATTATCTATTCCGGATTTTGCCTTCCTTGTTTCGTCATTACCGCCACCGATTCTGTTACTTGGTGATTTTAATGCCCACCATTTCCTCTGGGGAGGGTCTCACTGTGATTCCCGTGGAATTCAGTTAGAGGCTTTTCTTGCCACCCACCCCCTCCATGTTTTAAATACAGGTACTCACACCCATTTTGATCCTCGGACTCATACTCTCTCTTGCATCGATCTCTCAGTTTGCTCTTCCTCCGCCGCATTAGACTTTACTTGGTCTGTTCTCCCGGACTTACATGACAGTGATCATTTCCCAATCATTCTTACTTCCCCTTCATATTCGCCACCTCTTCGCACCCCACGCTGGCAATTTAATCGGGCAAATTGGAACCTTTACTCACACCTGACTGTTTTTAAAGAGGTTCCTTCTTCGTCCTCCATCGATGAGCTTTTACACCTCTTCTCGTCCTCCGTTTTCACCGCAGCTTCTCATTCTATACCCCAAACTTCGGGCAGGCATTCTCAGAAATGCGTGCCTTGGTGGTCTCCTGCTTGTGCTCGTGCAGTACGTTTGAAACGCGCTGCATGGGGCAGGTACCGGTACAATAGAACCACAGAGCGACTCCTTGATTTTAAACAGAAGCGTGCGATCACTCGCCGTGTCATCCGTGACGCTAAACGCACTTGCTGGCGAGATTATGTCTCCACCATCACCTCTGCTTCCTCTATGAGTGCAGTCTGGAAAAAAGTACGAAAACTGAGTGGTAAATATTCTCCTGACCCGGCTCCTGTTCTGCGGGTTGCCGGTGTTGATATAGCAAACCCACTAGATGTTGCCAATGAAATTGGCAATCATCTGGTCCGTATTTCTCGGACTCCATCTATGCCCCTCATTTCTTTCCTCAAAGTCTGCCAGAGAGTTAGCACCCTTGGACTTTTCTTCTCTCAGAGAAGAACAGTATAATGTGCCTTTTACACTTCAAGAACTGGAGGCAACACTCTCAGCTTGTCGATCATCGGCAGCTGGGCCCGACGACATTCATATTCGTATGCTACAACATTTACATCAGTCAGCCCTTGCAGTCCTATTACACCTTTACAATCTTATTTGGTCACAAGGAGTTCTTCCACAGCTGTGGAAATCCGCCATTGTTCTCCCTTTCCGCAAACCAGGCACTACGGGACATGAAACCTCCCACTATCGTCCCATTGCTCTTACCAGTGCAGTTTGCAAAGTAATGGAACGTCTAGTAAATAGACGTTTAGTGTGGTATTTAGAGACACACAACAGTCTCTCCACTCGTCAATATGGCTTTCGTAAGGGACGTTCTACCATAGACCCCTTACTGCGCTTGGATACGTATGTTCGTAATGCCTTTGCGAATAACCACTCAGTTATTGCCATATTTTTTGACCTTGAGAAGGCATATGACACAACTTGGAGGTATAATATTTTAGCCCAAGCCCACTCCTTAGGCCTTCGAGGCAATCTACCATCCTTCCTTAAGAACTTTTTAACTGACAGGCATTTCCGTGTTCGGGTTAATAATGTGCTCTCCCCGGACTTTGTCCAAGCTGAAGGTGTCCCCCAGGGATGTGTTCTGAGCACAACACTTTTTCTCCTTGCTATTAATGATTTGGCCTCTAGTCTTCCATCAAATATTTGGTCATCACTCTATGTTGATGACTTCGCTATTGCCTGTGCAGGCGCTGACTGTCACCTCCTTACAGTTTCTCTCCAGCATGCAGTCGACCGTGTTTCCAATTGGGCCACCACACATGGGTTTAAATTTTCCAGCACTAAAACCCACCAAATCACTTTCACTAGACGCTCTGTCATCTCTGATCATCCTTTGTACCTCTATGGCTCACGTATCCCTGAACGTGATACAGTCAAGTTTCTGGGCCTCCTCTTTGATCGTAGGTTATCCTGGAAACCTCACATTACCTCTCTGAAGGCAACTTGTCACAGCCGGCTGAACCTTCTTAAAACCCTTGCTCATCTTTCGTGGGGAGCTGATCGTCGAACCCTCCTTCACCTACATTCCACCCTTATTTTATCGAAACTTGATTATGGTGACCAGATCTATTCAGCGGCATCTCCTGCTACTCTCTCTAGCCTTAACCCCATTCATCACCAAGGATTACGTTTATGCCTTGGTGCTTTTCGCTCTTCCCCTGTCGAAAGCCTCTATGCAGAAGCGAACGTTCCATCCTTATCCGATCGCCGTGATGCCCATTGCCTGCGCTACTATGTACGCTCTCATGATCTCCGCAATCCTTCCATTTATAGAATGGTCACTGATATTAGTAGACATTCTTTATTTGTTCGCCGCCCCTGCTTACTCCGTCCCTTCTCTCTTCGCCTTCATTCGCTCTTGTCTTCTCTTCAACTACCACCTTTCTATGTACATGTAGCATCTCACTTTTCCCTACCCCCCTGGGAGGTCCCAGCTGTTCGAGTCTGTTCTTTCTCCCTCCCTTGCTCGAAAGCCCAACTGTCTACGGTCGCTTCCCGCTCTCTTTTTCTTGACCACTTTCACTCTCATTCTCATGCCATTGCTGTGTACACAGATGGCTCTAAGTCTTCTGACGGCGTAGGATTCGCAGCAGTGTTTCCGGACAGCGTCGTACAAGGGCATTTACTATCTTCAGCTAGTATTTTTACTGCTGAATTATATGCCATCCTTACAGCACTTATCCGTATTGCATCTATGCCTGTGTCATCATTTGTGGTTGTCTCAGACTCCCTTAGTGCTTTACAGGCTATACAAAAATTTGATACACCTCACCCCTTAGTCCTCCGTATCCAACTTTGGCTACGCCGCATCTTTACTAAGCATAAAGATATTGTTTTTTGTTGGGTCCCTGGTCATGTTGACGTACAGGGCAATGAACAGGCAGACACTGCTGCGCGGTCAGCAGTACATGACCTACCAGTTTCTTACAGAGGTATTCCATGTACGGACTATTTTGCTGTAATATCTTCCCACCTTCACACCCGTTGGCAACAACGTTGGTCTACTATGCTCGGCAACAAACTTCAGTCTATTAAACCGAGTATAGGTTACTGGCCGTCTTCTTATCACCAGTGTCGAGGTTGGGAGACTACTCTCTCCCGTCTTCGCATTGGCCATACTCGTCTTACTCATGGATATCTCATGGAGAGGCGTCTTGCTCCTCTCTGTGAGAATTGCCAAGCTCCATTATCAGTCAGCCACATTCTGTTGGACTGCCCACTTTATCAACGAGCACGCAGAATTTACCTCTGTCGTCGTCTTCGCCCCGCTGCTCTCTCTTTACCTTCCCTTCTCGCTGATGGACCCACCTTTCATCCGGACTCTCTTATTGACTTTTTGACAACGACTGACTTACTTCACAAATTCTGATACTTTCAGCCCTTTCTACTTGTATCTCTTGCTACCCTCTACCCCCGTACTATCCCCTGCCCCGCTGTTTTCTGTAACCTGCTGATCATCCCCCCTCCCTCCTGCCATCCAATTCCCTTGCTTCCTTCCCTACCCTGCAGCGCTGTATAGCCCTTGTGGCTTAGCGCTTCTTTTTGATTATAATATAATAATAATATGAATGAAAAGAAGTTGGATGTCCTGGACCTAAGCAAAACAAAGCTGAAGGGGGTAGGGGAGTTTCAGTGGGGGGAAATAAATGGGATTAAATCTGGAGTATCTGAGAGAGTTAGAGCAAAGGAAGGGGTAGCAGTAATGTTGAATGATCAGTTATGGAAGGAGAAAAGAGAATATGAATGTGTAAATTCAAGAATTATGTGGATTAAAGTAAAGGTTGGATGCGAGAAGTGGGTCATAATAAGCGTGTATGCACCTGGAGAAGAGAGGAATGCAGAGGAGAGAGAGATTTTGGGAGATGTTAAGTGAATGTATAGGAGCCTTTGAACCAAGTGAGAGAGTAATTGTGGTAGGGGACCTGAATGCTAAAGTAGGAGAAACTTTTAGAGAGGGTGTGGTAGGTAAGTTTGGGGTGCCAGGTGTAAATGATAATGGGAGCCCTTTGATTGAACTTTGTATAGAAAGGGGTTTAGTTATAGGTAATACATATTTTAAGAAAAAGAGGATAAGTATACAAGATATGATGTAGGGCGAAATGACAGTAGTTTGTTGGATTATGTATTGGTAGATAAAAGACTGTTGAGTAGACTTCAGGATGTACATGTTTATAGAGGGGCCACAGATATATCAGATCACTTTCTAGTTGTAGCTACACTGAGAGTAAAAGGTAGATGGGATACAAGGAGAATAGAAGCATCAGGGAAGAGAGAGGTGAAGGTTTATAAACTAAAAGAGGAGGCAGTTAGGGTAAGATATAAACAGCTATTGGAGGATAGATGGGCTAATGAGAGCATAGGCAATGGGGTCGAAGAGGTATGGGGTAGGTTTAAAAATGTAGTGTTAGAGTGTTCAGCAGAAGTTTGTGGTTACAGGAAAGTGGGTACGGGAGGGAAGAGGAGCGATTGGTGGAATGATGATGTAAAGAGAGTAGTAAGGGAGAAAAAGTTAGCATATGAGAAGTTTTTACAAAGTAGAAGTGATGCAAGAAGGGAAGAGTATATGGAGAAAAAGAGAGAGGTTAAGAGAGTGGTGAAGCAATGTAAAAAGAGAGCAAATGAGAGAGTGGGTGAGATGTTATCAACAAATTTTGTTGAAAATAAGAAAAAGTTTTGGAGTGAGATTAACAAGTTAAGAAAGCCTAGAGAACAAATGGATTTGTCAGTTAAAAATAGGAGAGGAGAGTTATTAAATGGAGAGTTAGAGGTATTGGGAAGATGGAGGGAATATTCTGAGGAATTGTTAAATGTTGATGAAGATAGGGAAGCTGTGATTTCGTGTATAGGACAAGGAGGAACAACATCTTGTAGGAGTGAGGAAGAGCCAGTTGTGAGTGTGGGGGAAGTTCGTGAGGCAGTAGGTAAAATGAAAGGGGGTAAGGCAGCCGGGATTGATGGGATAAAGATAGAAATGTTAAAAGCAGGTGGGGATATAGTTTTAGAGTGGTTGGTGCAATTATTTAATAAATGTATGGAAGAGGGTAAGGTATCTAGGGATTGGCAGAGAGCATGCATAGTTCCTTTGTATAAAGGCAAAGGGGATAAAAGAGAGTGCAAAAATTATAGGGGGATAAGTCTGTTGAGTATACCTGGTAAAGTGTATGGTAGAGTTATTATTGAAAGAATTAAGAGTAAGACGGAGAATAGGATAGCAGATGAACAAGGAGGCTTTAGGAAAGGTAGGGGGTGTGTGGACCAGGTGTTTACAGTGAAACATAAGTGAACAGTATTTAGATAAGACTAAAGAGGTCTTTGTGGCATTTATGGATTTGGAAAAGGCATATGACAGGGTGGATAGGGGGGCAATGTGGCAGATGTTGCAAGTGTATGGTGTAGGAGGTAAGTTACTGAAAGCAGTGAAGAGTTTTTACGAGGATAGTGAGGCTCAAGTTAGAGTATGTAGGAAAGAGGGAAATTATTTCCCAGTAAAAGTAGGCCTTAGACAAGGATGTGTGATGTCACCGTGGTTGTTTAATATATTTATAGATGGGGTTGTAAGAGAAGTAAATGCGAGGGTCTTGGCAAGAGGCATGGAGTTAAAAGATAAAGAATCACACACAAAGTGGGAGTTGTCACAGCTGCTCTTTGCTGATGACACTGTGCTCTTGGGAGATTCTGAAGAGAAGTTGCAGAGATTGGTGGATGAATTTGGTAGGGTGTGCAAAAGAAGAAAATTAAAGGTGAATACAGGAAAGAGTAAGGTTATGAGGATAAAAAGATTAGGTGATGAAAGATTGAATATCAGATTGGAGGGAGAGAGTATGGAGGAGGTGAATGTATTCAGATATCTGGGAGTGGACGTGTCAGCGGATGGGTCTATGAAAGATGAGGCGAATCATAGAATTGATGAGGGGAAAAGAGTGAGTGGTGCACTTAGGAGTCTGTGGAGACAAAGAACTTTGTCCTTGGAGGCAAAGAGGGGAATGTATGAGAGTATAGTTTTACCAACACTCTTATATGGGTGTGAAGCATGGGTGATGAATGTTGCAGCGAGGAGAAGGCTGGAGGCAGTGGAGATGTCATGTCTGAGGGCAATGTGTGGTGTGAATATAATGCAGAGAATTCGTAGTTTGGAAGTTAGGAGGAGGTGCGGGATTACCAAAACTGTTGTCCAGAGGGCTGAGGAAGGGTTGTTGAGGTGGTTCGGACATGTAGAGAGAATGGAGCGAAACAGAATGACTTCAAGAGTGTATCAGTCTGTAGTGGAAGGAAGGCGGGGTAGGGGTCGGCCTAGGAAAGGTTGGAGAGAGGGAGTAAAGGAGGTTTTGTGTGCGAGGGGCTTGGACTTCCAGCAGGTATGCGTGAGCGTGTTTGATAGGAGTGAATGGAGACAAATGGTTTTTAATACTTGACGTGCTGTTGGAGTGTGAGCAAAGTAACATTTATGAAGGGGTTCAGGGAAACCGGCAGGCCGGACTTGAGTCCTGGAGATGGGAAGTACAGTGCCTGCACTCTGAAGGATGGGTGTTAATGTTGCAGTATAAAAACTGTAGTGTAAAGCACCCTTCTGGCAAGACAGTGATGGAGTGAATGATGGGGAAAGTTTTTCTTTTTCGGGCCACCCTGCCTTGGTGGGAATCGGCCAGTGTGATAAAAAAAAAAATAATTTTTTTTTATTTTTTTTATTTTATTATCACACTGGCCGATTCCCACCAAGGCAGGGTAGCCCAAAAAAGAAAAACTTTCACCATCATTCACTCCATCACTGTCTTGCCAGAAGGGTGCTTTACACTACAGTTTTTAAACTGCAACACACACACATACATACTGTGTGTGTGGTGCCGAATAGGTAAAATTAGCGATTTTGGCTTAAACAGCCAAATAAGGCAAGTGAAATTTTGTGTATGCAATAATTTTGCAAAAATCATTATAAACCTAATGAACAAATTATATTTCATTGTGTTTAGTATTAAATTATTGTACACTTATCTAAAATATATTTAGTTGGATTAGGCTAAATTAAACTGCGTTTGTTATAATAAAGTTAGGTAAGTTTCCTAAGGTTCTTTTGGTACAAAAATTACACTAATTATTTATACATTTACATAAATGAAAAAAATGTATCTTTAAATGTGTAAGAGAAAATTTTGGAAAGGACTTAATTTTAAGTGAGTTCTTGCTAATACTACTACCGTTATACTACTACCGCTGCCTCTTGTAGCGGCTCCTGCTGCTACTGCAACAAGTGGAACTACAGCTACAACAACAACAAGCATAGCTACAAGTAGTATTAGCATCACTAACCTGTGCTAGCCTTCAGATAGAGGCGGGGTAACCCAGCCATACTTTTCGTGAGTTTTAACCAGCGATCTGAACGCTGACTCTGCTGACCTCTTGTTAAATTCCTTAGGTGCCTTGTGTTTACGTGATATCCTGCCCTGTGGAACAATTATTAAACCATGAATTATGTGATATTCTACCCTCTTGAAAGATTATTCATTAAACCATATACAGTACAGTATGTGTGTCGTGCCGAATAGGTAAAACTTGTGATTTTGGCTTAAATAGCAACGCTTTTCTTGCTGACTAAGGCAAGCAAAAATTTGTGTATGCAATAATTTCGCAGAAATCTGAGCCTATCGAAAAAATGTACACCTACCATCTGACTTACGACCACTCGACTTACGACCGTGTTTTTTATGCCAAATTTCTGGGAAATAAACAAGTATTTGTGTTGTACACAGTGTTTATCCTAAACCTTACAGTATAAAACACAGTACTAACAGCATAAAAAGTAAAGTAAAACATGAAATACCAAAATAAAACAATAAAATAGTCATTACAAAAATGTTTTGTTGATATTCAGTAGTAAAGTTCGACTTACGACCATTTCGACTTACGACCGGTTTCTCGGAACCGAACTCGGTCGTAAGTCGGATGGTAGGTGTATTTCATTGCATTTGTTTATTATTGTAAACTCATCTAAAATATATTTAGTTGGATTGGGCTAAATTAAATTGTGCTTGTTATATAAGGTTATTAGTGCTTCTTTTTTATTATAATAATAATAATATAATAAGGTTAGGTAAGTTTCCTAAGGTTCATTTGGTACAAAATCATTAATTTTTATATCAACATAAAAAAATATATCTTGAAACGTATAAGAGAAAATTTTAGAAACGACTTAATTTTAAATGAGTTCTTGCTAATTAACCAATTTTACTTATTCGGCACGACATTATATACGTATATACAGCCTCTCCTCACTTAACCCTTAAACTGTCCAAACATAGATCTACGTTCGCTCGCATGGCATTTTGGACGTAGAACTACGCTTTTTATTTTTACATAAGAAAGCGCGTAAAATCGAACATAAATCTACGTTCAGAGCGCTACGCTAACAGTTTAAGGGTTACGTTTAGACAGTTTAAGGGTTAACAACGGAGTTCCGTTCCCAAGACCACGTTGGTAAACAAATTCGTCACTAAGTGAGGAGCATACTATAATGGTAGTGGGTTTGTGTCGACCATCTTTGATATTGTTTTAATGTCACTTTTGTACCATTTATAACATTTCTGGTATATTTTTAAATGTTTATCAAGTAGTGTATTGTATATAATAAACAGAATAGAGGAAATCAGCTCTAATATACATTTAGGTATGTATACTGGTCAGAGAGCCCATCTTAAGTCTGAGTCATCGGTAAACGAGTACGTCGCTAAGTGAGGAGAGGCTGTATATATACAGTGGACCCTCGCCTAACGAACGCATTGCATACATTAAATTCGCCTAACGATACATTTTAACGCAACTTTTGCCTCGGCTAACTCTAAAAAACTTGCCTAGCGATATTCGTTCTCGAGTACCAATTAATATCGTTAGGTGAGGGTATATGTATTGTTAGCAATATACATGCAAGAGTTGTCCATGTATTATTCAGTAATTATGAATATTTTAGAGGATATATTGTATGTGTAAGAGGAAGGAAGGTTAATTATGTAGCACTGACCTGCCCCTTGACCAGGCTGGCTGCGAACTGCATGATGACAGCTTCTATAGTGTAAGCCGAGGCCCAGCCTCGCGGGGTTAGTAATTCCATGCAGATAGCTCCACCCTCCATCACGAACCCCTGGTGGAGGTAGGCTGAGTTAATGTGAGGGTGTGTAGTGGCAGGGAGAGTTAATGTGAGGGAGTGTATTGGCAAGGAGAGTTAATGTGAGGAAGAGTATTGGCAGGGAGAGTAAGTGGGAGACAACACTGAGGGAGAATAGGATTGAAGTGACATATCCTACTTCCTTTATCTAGTCTGACAGACATGCTCAGGAAGGTAGGAGAGAGAGAGAGAGGGGGGGAGGGAGGGGGAAGAGGGAGAGGTAGGTGTGGGTGGCTTTACTGTTATGCACAAGGTCAATATTTTCAAGGTACCACACTTGGCTCCTCTCCAAGGACAGCTTCTACACAAAAATAAGTGTCAGGGGCCCAAGATTGTTCAACTACCTCCCAGCATACATAAGGGGGATTACCAATAGACCCCTGGCTGTCTTCAAAAAGGCCCCTGGCTGTCTTCAAGAAGGCCCTTGGCTGTCTTCAAGAAGGCCCTTGGCTGTCTTCAAGAAGGCCCCTGGCTGTCTTCAAAAAGGCCCCTGGCTGTCTTCAAGAAGGCCCCTGGCTGTCTTCAAGAAGGCCCTTGGCTGTCTTCAAGAAGGCCCTTGGCTGTCTTCAAGAAGACCCCTGGCTGTCTTCAAGAAGGCCCCTGGCTGTCTTCAAGAAGGCCCCTGGCTGTCTTCAAGAAGGCCCCTGGCTGTCTTCAAGAAGGCCCCTGGCTGTCTTCAAGAAGGCCCCTGGCTGTCTTCAAGAAGGCCCCTGGCTGTCTTCAAGAAGGCCCCTGGCTGTCTTCAAGAAGACCCCTGGCTGTCTTCAAAAAGGCCCCTGGCTGTCTTCAAGAAGACCCCTGGCTGTCTTCAAGAAGACCCCTGGCTGTCTTCAAGAAGGCCCCTGGCTGTCTTCAAGAAGGCCCCTGGCTGTCTTCAAAAAGGCCCCTGGCTGTCTTCAAGAAGGCCCTTGGCTGTCTTCAAGAAGGCCCTTGGCTGTCTTCAAGAAGGCCCCTGGCTGTCTTCAAAAAGGCCCCTGGCTGTCTTCAAGAAGGCCCCTGGCTGTCTTCAAGAAGACCCCTGGCTGTCTTCAAGAAGGCCCCTGGCTGTCTTCAAAAAGGCCCCTGGCTGTCTTCAAGAAGGCCCCTGGATGTCTTCAAAAAGGCCCCTGGCTGTCTTCAAGAAGGCTCCTGGCTGTCTTCAAGAAGGCCCCTGGCTGTCTTCAAGAAGGCCCCTGGCTGTCTTCAAGAAGGCCCCTGGCTGTCTTCAAGAAGGCCCCTGGCTGTCTTCAAAAAGGCCCCTGGCTGTCTTCAAGAAGGCCCTTGGCTGTCTTCAAGAAGGCCCTTGGCTGTCTTCAAGAAGGCCCCTGGCTGTCTTCAAAAAGGCCCCTGGCTGTCTTCAAGAAGGCCCCTGGATGTCTTCAAAAAGGCCCCTGGCTGTCTTCAAGAAGGCTCCTGGCTGTCTTCAAGAAGGCCCCTGGCTGTCTTCAAGAAGGCCCCTGGCTGTCTTCAAGAAGGCCCCTGGCTGTCTTCAAGAAGGCCCCTGGCTGTCTTCAAAAAGGCCCCTGGCTGTCTTCAAGAAGGCCCTTGGCTGTCTTCAAGAAGGCCCTTGGCTGTCTTCAAGAAGGCCCCTGGCTGTCTTCAAAAAGGCCCCTGGCTGTCTTCAAGAAGGCCCCTGGATGTCTTCAAAAAGGCCCCTCTCTGTCTTCAAGAAGTCCCCTGGCTGTCTTCAAGAAGGCCCCTGGCTGTCTTCAAGAAGTCCCCTGGCTGTCTTCAAGAAGGCCCCTGGCTGTCTTCAAGAAGTCCCCTGGCTGTCTTCAAGAAGACCCCTGGCTGTCTTCAAGAAGGCCCCTGGCTGTCTTCAAAAAGGCCCCTGGCTGTCTTCAAGAAGGCCCCTGGATGTCTTCAAAAAGGCCCCTGGCTGTCTTCAAGAAGGCCCCTGGCTGTCTTCAAGAAGGCCCCTGGCTGTCTTCAAGAAGGCCCCTGGCTGTCTTCAAAAAGGCCCCTGGCTGTCTTCAAGAAGGCCCCTGGATGTCTTCAAAAAGGCCCCTATCTGTCTTCAAGAAGTCCCCTGGCTGTCTTCAAGAAAGCCCTGGACAGGCACCTAAAGTCAGTACCTGAGCAGCCGGGCTGTGGTTCCTACGTCAGTTTGTGTGCTGCCAGCAGTAACAGCCTGGTTAATCAGACCCTGATCCACCACGAGGCCTGGTCTCAGACCAGGCAGCAGGGGCGTTGGCCTCCAAAACCCTCTCCAGGTATACTCCAGGTAACAAGACAGGCACCCAACATCAACTACACACTGTATCCTTCTCCAGAACATCACTTCATCTGGAGTTTACCTGGAGAGAGTTCCGGGGGTCAACGCCCCCACGGCCCGGTCTGTGACCAGGCCTCCTGGTGGATCAGAGCCTGATCAACCATCTGTCTTTATTTCCAGGATGACTCCAGTCTGGAACATGTTTATACAGCATAATGGCATCAACAAAATAGTTGACTAAATACAATCACTGGCCCACATATGGGTCCAACCTTATCCTGTTCTCCATCTGTATACGTCTTAATAAGGCTTTCAAATGAGCTGATGTTGGTAAGAGGTCTTAGATTGTAAATAATATTGGTAACCCTAAACCTAACCTTGTCAACCCTGTGTGAAACAAAAGAACAGAGAGAAGCTGCCCACCTTCTCCAGTCTGGGAGGCAACACTACCAGGAAGGTACCCCTCAAGGAAGGTTCCTTGATGTTGGTGAGGGGCTCTTGATTTAGGGAATTGGATCGGTGCTCCAGTTCCCCGAATTAAGCCTGAATGCCTTCCACATCTTCCCCCCCAGGCGCTGTATAATCCTCTGGGTTTAGCGCTTCCCCGTTGATTATAATAATAATAATACCAGGAAGGTAGGATAAGAGAGAGAGAGAAGCTACCCACCTTCTCCAGTCTGGGAGACAACACTACCAGGAAGGTAGGATAAGAGAGAGAGAGAAGCTACCCACCTTCTCCAGTCTGGGAGACAACACTACCAGGAAGGTAGGATAAGAGAGAGAGAGAGAAGCTACCCACCTTCTCCAGTCTGGGAGGCAACACTACCAGGAAGGTAGGATAAGAGAGAGAGAGAAGCTACCCACCTTCTCCAGTCTGGGAGGCAACACTACCAGGAAGGTAGGATAAGAGAGAGAGAGAAGCTACCCACCTTCTCCAGTCTGGGAGGCAACACTACCAGGAAGGTAGGATAAGAGAGAGAGAGAGAGAGAGAAGCTACCCACCTTCTCCAGTCTGGGAGACAACACTCTGAGAAAGGGAGGATGGAAGGGGAAGTTCTCAGGGAAGCTGAGAGATAACAAGATGTGATGGACGTTCATCTCCTGCATGTCTCGGTGAAGTTCAGAATCCGGGTCCACACGAAGCAGCTTAACCTGTACGTAAAGAAAAGAAAAAAAACGTCACTCGCTAGACTTAATATCGAGGCCTGGTCTCAGACCGGTCCGCGGGGGCGCTGACCCCTGGAGTACCCTCCATGTATACTCCAGGTATGTATATAGGGTACAAGAAGGCACAGGTGAGTCACAGGGATGTTAGGAAGTACTTCTTCAGCCTCAGAGTTGTTAGGAAGTGGAAGAGGTGGGATTCATACACAGCTTTATGAAGAGGGAATAAAAGCGAACACAGTAACGTCCAGGAGCCGTGACTCGACACCCGTATACACAATTAGGCTCGTACATCTCGGTGTTTACACTCTGCTAAACTCGTAGGGAGCCGTGCAGCATCTAGAGGGGATGGGGAAATCTGATGAGGTTCGACCCGAGGAATGGGAGATCAACTCCAATTCCTTGAATCAAGACGTGGGATGAGCCAGCCAAGTGACGCGGATGCTGTCTTTATGTTGCTATGGTAACATCTGGGTGGTAGTTCTCTCTCTCTTTCTCTCTCTCACCCCCAATCTCTCTCACACCCTGTCTCTTTCACACCCTCAGTCTCTCTCTCTCTCTCTCTCTCTCTCTCTCTCTCTCTCTCTCTCTCTCTCTCTCTCTCTCTCTCTCTCTCTCTCTCTCTCTCTCTCACCCCCAATCTCTTTCACACCCTCAGTCTCTCACCCTCAGTTTTGCTTGTAACAGATAAGTGAACTATAGATATGTAGATATAAATCCATATGTATTCCTGTTAACCCTTTGGGGCCTAGTTCCTAGGCCTTTTGTGTATCCATATGCTCTCGCGCTACCGTCCACAGGATGGATATGGGGTGCACAATAAACTAGCCACTTCGGTGGCAAAATCTAATCTAAAATCTAATCCTCAGTTTCACCCCGTCTCCCACACACCCCCAGTCAGTCTCTCTCTCTCTCTCTCTCTCTCTCTCTCTCTCTCTCTCTCTCTCTCTCTCTCTCTCTCTCTCTCTCTCTCTCTCTCTCTCTCTCTCTCTCTCTCTCTCTCTCTCTCTCACACACACACACACACACACACCCTTTCATCACCAGATCCCAGAGTATCACTTAATTCCAAAATCAATACGATTGACTCGAGGGAGTTAAAGTCAGTCCGATTAGAGAGAGAGAGAGATACAGAGAGATGGAAGAGGTAGATAGGTTGTCTCAAAAGTCAACAAAGAGACTATCTGCTGAGGACTATCTACTCCCACCTTGAGTCAAGGATAGAAAAGCAGGAAGCCCTCTCCCCACCCTGCACTCGTGGTGCCCTTACTTTCATTGGGGGAATGTTGCATCTCCTGCCGAGCCTTTGGTTTATGTATGATGGGAGGCAGTTGAACAGTCTTGGGCCTGTGTTGGTATGTGTAGTAATACTGAGAACAGAGTAATGATCACTATCGTAAGGATTCATTAATTACAGTCCAATCGATTTTGAGATTTTATGAAAGAGGATCAGAGAGATGAACGTAGACAAATGCACTAACGTACACTTGAGGACACTCAGAGAAAACGTTCCTCCCCAAGTGTCCTCACTCCTCATACAGAGATAACGAAGAATATATATAATAGGTTGGTAGACAGCATCCATCCAGGGAGGTACTACCTTCCTGTGGTAGTAGGTTGGTAGACAGCATCCATCCAGGGAGGTACTACCTTCCTGTGGTAGTAGGTTGGTAGACAGCAGCCATCCAGGGAGGTACTACCTCCTGTAGTAGGTTGGTAGACAGCAGCCATCCAGGGAGGTACTACCTTCCTGTGGTAGTAGGTTGGTAGACATCAGCCATCCAGGGAGGTACCTACCTTCCTGTGGTAGTAGGTTGGTAGACATCAGCCATCCAGGAGGTACTACCTTCCTGTGGTAGTAGGCTTGGTAGACAGCATCCATCCAGGAGGTACCACCTTCCGTGGTAGTAGGTTGGTAGACAGCATCCATCCAGGGAGGTACTACCTTCCCGTGGTAGTAGGTTGGTAGACATCAGCCATCCAGGAGGTACTACCTTCCTGTGGTAGTAGGTTGGCAGACAGCAACCATCCAGGGAGGTACTACCTTCCTGTGGTAGTAGGTTGGCAGACATCAGCCATCCAGGAGGTACTACCACCCGTGTAGTAGGTTGGTAGACAGCATCCATCCAGGGAGGTACCTACCTTCCTGTGGTAGTAGGTTGGCAGACAGCATCCATCCAGGGAGGTACTACCTTCCTGCTTGTAGTAGGTTGGTAGACAGCATCCATCCAGGGAGGTACTACCTCCTGTGGTAGTAGGTTGGTAGACAGCATCCATCCAGGGAGGTACTACCTTCCTGTGGTAGTAGGCTTGGTAGACAGCATCCATCCAGGAGGGAGGTACTACCTTCCTGTGGTAGTAGGTAGACAGCATCCATCCAGGGAGGTACTACCTTCCGTGGTAGTAGGTTGGTAGACAGCATCCATCCAGGAGGTACTACCTTCCTGTGGTAGTAGGTTGGTAGACAGCAGCCATCCAGGGAGGTACTACCTTCCTGTGGTAGTAGGTTGGTAGACATCAGCCATCCAGGGAGGTACTACCCTCCTGTGGTAGTAGGTTGGTAGACAGCATCCATCCAGGGAGGTACTACCTTCCTGTGGTAGTAGGTTGGTAGACAGCATCCATCCAGGAGGTACTACCTTCCTGTGGTAGTAGGTTGGCAGACAGCAGCCATCCAGGGAGGTACACCTTCCTGTGGTAGTAGGCTTGGTAGACAACATCCATCCAGGGAGGTACTATCCTCCTGTGGTAGTAGGTTGGCAGACAGCATCCATCCAGGGGAGGTACTACCTTCCTGTGGTAGTAGGTTGGTAGACAGCATCCATCCAGGGAGGTACTACCTCCTGTGGTAGTAGGTTGGTAGACAGCATCCATCCAGGGAGGTACTACCTTCCTGTGGTAGTAGGTTGGTAGACAGCATCCATCCAGGGAGGTACTACCTTCCTGTGGTAGGTTGGTTAGACACCATCCATCCAGGGAGGTACTACCTTCCTGTGGTAGTAGGTTGGTAGACAGCATCCATCCAGGGAGGTACTACCTTCCTGTGGTAGTAGGTTGGTAGACAGCAGCCATCCAGGGAGGTACTACCTTCCTGTGGTAGTAGGTTGGTAGACATCAGCCATCCAGGGAGGTACTACCCTCCTGTGGTAGTAGGTTGGTAGACAGCATCCATCCAGGGAGGTACTACCTTCCTGTGGTAGTAGGGTGGTAGACAGCATCCATCCAGGGAGATACTACCTTCCTGTGGTAGTAGGTTGGTAGACAGCAGCCATCCAGGGAGGTACTACCTTCCTGTGGTAGTAGGTTGGTAGACAACATCCATCCAGGGAGGTACTACCTTCCTGTGGTAGTAGGTTGGTAGACAACATCCATCCAGGGAGGTACTACCTTCCTGTGGTAGTAGGTTGGTATCTCAGTAGTAGTAACCAGTTACCAGTCTCAGTAGTAGTAACCAGTTACCAGTAACCGTCCGTTGACTCAACGACCAACCGTCTCTGCCTGAGTCACGGTCTTTCATATTGTTTACCTGGAGTTTACCTGGAGAGAGTTTCGGGGGTCAACGTCCCCGCGGCCCGGTCTGTGACCAGGCCTCCTGGTGGATCAGAGCCTGATCAACCAGGCTGTTGCTGCTGGCTGCACGCAAACCAACGTACGAGCCACAGCCCGGCTGATCAGGAACTGACTTTAGGTGCTTGTCCAGTGCCTGCTTGAAGACTGCCAGGGGTCTGTTGGTAATCCCCCTTATGTGTGCTGGGAGGCAGTTGAACAGTCTCGGGCCCCTGACACTTATTGTATGGTCTCTTAACGTGCTAGTGACACCCCTGCTTTTCATTGGGGGGATGGTGCATCGTCTGCCAAGTCTTTTGCTTTCGTAGTGGGTGATTTTCGTGTGCAAGTTCGGTACTAGTCCCTCTAGGATTTTCCAGGTGTATATAATCATGTATCTCTCCCTCCTGCGTTCCAGGGAATACAGGTTTAGGAACCTCAAGCGCTCCCAATAATTGAGGTGTTTTATCTCCGTTATGCGCGCCGTGAAAGTTCTCTGTACATTTTCTAGGTCGGCAATTTCACCTGCCTTGAAAGGTGCTGTAGTGTGCAGCAATATTCCAGCCTAGATAGAACAAGTGACCTGAAGAGTGTCATCATGGGCTTGGCCTCCCTAGTTTTGAAGGTTCTCATTATCCATCCTGTCATTTTTCTAGCAGATGCGATTGATACAGTGTTATGGTCCTTGAAGGTGAGATCCTCCGACATGATCACTCCCAGGTCTTTGACGTTGGTGTTTCGCTCTATTTTGTGGCCAGAATTTGTTTTGTACTCTGATGAAGATTTAATTTCCTCATGTTTACCATATCTGAGTAATTGAAATTTCTCATCGTTGAACTTCATATTGTTTTCTGCAGCCCACTGAAAGATTTGGTTGATGTCTGCCTGGAGCTTTGCAGTGTCTGCAATGGAAGACACTGTCATGCAGATTCGGGTGTCATCTGCAAAGGAAGACACGGTGCTGTGGCTGACATCCTTGTCTATGTCGGATATAAGGATGAGGAACAAGATGGGAGCGAGTACTGTGCCTTGTGGAACAGAGCTTTTCACCGTAGCTGCCTCGGACTTTACTCTGTTGACGACTACTCTCTGTGTTCTGTTAGTGAGGAAATTATAGATCCATCGACCGACTTTTCCTGTTATTCCTTTAGCACGCATTTTGTGCGCTATTACGCCATGGTCACACTTGTCGAAGGCTTTTGCAAAGTCTGTATATATTACATCTGCATTCTTTTTGTCTTCTAGTGCATTTAGGACCTTGTCGTAGTGGTCCAATAGTTGAGACAGACAGGAGCGACCTGTTCTAAACCCATGTTGCCCTGGGTTGTGTAACTGATGGGTTTCTAGATGGGTGGTGATCTTGCTTCTTAGGACCCTTTCAAAGATTTTTATGATATGGGATGTTAGTGCTATTGGTCTGTAGTTCTTTGCTGTTGCTTTACTGCCCCCTTTGTGGAGTGGGGCTATGTCTGTTGTTTTTAGTAACTGTGGGACGACCCCCGTGTCCATGCTCCCTCTCCATAGGATGGAAAAGGCTCGTGATAGGGGCTTCTTGCAGTTCTTGATGAACACAGAGTTCCATGAGTCTGGCCCTGGGGCAGAGTGCATGGGCATGTCATTTATCGCCTGTTCGAAGTCATTTGGCGTCAGGATAACATCGGATAGGCTTGTGTTAATCAAATTTTGTGGCTCTCTCATAAAAAATTCATTTTGATCTTCGACTCTCAGTCTGGTTAGCGGCTTGCTAAAAACTGAGTCATATTGGGACTTGAGTAGCTCACTCATTTCCTTGTTGTCATCTGTGTAGGACCCATCTTGTTTAAGTAGGGGGGTAGACAGCATCGATCCAGGGAGGTACTACCTTCCTGTGGTAGTAGGTTGGTAGACAGCATCCATCCAGGGAGGTACTACCTTCCTGTGGTAGTAGGTTGGTAGACAGCATCCATCCAGGGAGGTACTACCTTCCTGTGGTAGTAGGTTGGTAGACAGCATCCATCCAGGGAGGTACTACCTTCCTGTGGTAGTAGGTTGGTAGACAGCATCCATCCAGGGAGGTACTACCTTCCTGTGGTAGTAGGTTGGTAGACAGCATCCATCCAGGGAGGTACTACCTTCCTGTGGTAGTAGGTTGGTAGACAGCATCCATCCAGGGAGGTACTACCTTCCTGTGGTAGTAGGTTGGTAGACAGCATCCATCCAGGGAGGTACTACCTTCCTGTGGTAGTAGGTTGGTAGACAGCATCCATCCAGGGAGGTACTACCTTCCTGTGGTAGTAGGTTGGTAGACAGCATCCATCCAGGGAGGTACTACCTTCCTGTGGTAGTAGGTTGGTAGACAGCAGCCATCCAGGGAGGTACTACCTTCCTGTGGTAGTAGGTTGGTAGACAGCAGCCATCCAGGGAGGTACTACCTTCCTGTGGTAGTAGGTTGGTAGACAGCATCCATCCAGGGAGGTACTACCTTCCTGTGGTAGTAGGTTGGTAGACAGCATCCATCCAGGGAGGTACTACCTTCCTGTGGTAGTAGGTTGGTAGACAGCATCCATCCAGGGAGGTACTACCTTCCTGTGGTAGTAGGTTGGTAGACAGCATCCATCCAGGGAGGTACTACCCTCCTGTGGTAGTAGGTTGGTAGACAGCATCCATCCAGGGAGGTACTACCTTCCTGTGGTAGTAGGTTGGTAGACAGCATCCATCCAGGGAGGTACTACCTTCCTGTGGTAGTAGGTTGGTAGACAGCATCCATCCAGGGAGGTACTACCTTCCTGTGGTAGTAGGTTGGTAGACAGCATCCATCCAGGGAGGTACTACCTTCCTGTGGTAGTAGGTTGGTAGACAGCATCCATCCAGGGAGGTACTACCTTCCTGTGGTAGTAGGTTGGTAGACAGCATCCATCCAGGGAGGTACTACCTTCCTGTGGTAGTAGGTTGGTAGACAGCATCCATCCAGGGAGGTACTACCTTCCTGTGGTAGTAGGTTGGTAGACAGCATCCATCCAGGGAGGTACTACCTCTTGTGGTAGTAGGTTGGTAGACAGCATCCATCCAGGGAGGTACTACCTTCCTGTGGTAGTAGGTTGGTAGACAGCAGCCATCCAGGGAGGTACTACCCTCCTGTGGTAGTAGGTTGGTAGACAGCAGCCATCCAGGGAGGTATTACCTTCCTGTGGTAGTAGGTTGGTAGACAGCAGCCATCCAGGGAGGTACTACCTTCCTGTGGTAGTAGGTTGGTAGACAGCATCCATCCAGGGAGGTACTACCTTCCTGTGGTAGTAGGTTGGTAGACATCAGCCATCCAGGGAGGTACTACCTTCCTGTGGTAGTAGGTTGGTAGACAGCAGCCATCCAGGGAGGTACTACCTTCCTGTGGTAGTAGGTTGGTAGACAGCAGCCATCCAGGGAGGTACTACCTTCCTGTGGTAGTAGGTTGGTAGACATCAGCCATCCAGGGAGGTACTACCTTCCTGTGGTAGTAGGTTGGTAGACAGCAGCCATCCAGGGAGGTACTACCTTCCTGTGGTAGTAGGTTGGTAGACAGCATCCATCCAGGGAGGTACTACCTTCCTGTGGTAGTAGGTTGGTAGACAGCAGCCATCCAGGGAGGTACTACCTTCCTGTGGTAGTAGGTTGGTAGACATCAGCCATCCAGGGAGGTACTACCTTCCTGTGGTAGTAGGTTGGTAGACAGCATCCATCCAGGGAGGTACTACCTTCCTGTGGTAGTAGGTTGGTAGACAGCATCCATCCAGGGAGGTACTACCTTCCTGTGGTAGTAGGTTGGTAGACAGCATCCATCCAGGGAGGTACTACCTTCCTGTGGTAGTAGGTTGGTAGACAGCATCCATCCAGGGAGGTACTACCTTCCTGTGGTAGTAGGTTGGTAGACAGCAGCCATCCAGGGAGGTACTACCTTCCTGTGGTAGTAGGTTGGTAGACAGCAGCCATCCAGGGAGGTACTACCTTCCTGTGGTAGTAGGTTGGTAGACAGCATCCATCCAGGGAGGTACTACCTTCCTGTGGTAGTAGGTTGGTAGACAGCATCCATCCAGGGAGGTACTACCTTCCTGTGGTAGTAGGTTGGTAGACAGCAGCCATCCAGGGAGGTACTACCTTCCTGTGGTAGTAGGTTGGTAGACAGCATCCATCCAGGGAGGTACTACCTTCCTGTGGTAGTAGGTTGGTAGACAGCAGCCATCCAGGGAGGTACTACCTTCCTGTGGTAGTAGGTTGGTAGACAGCATCCATCCAGGGAGGTACTACCCTCCTGTGGTAGTAGGTTGGTAGACAGCATCCATCCAGGGAGGTACTACCCTCCTGTGGTAGTAGGTTGGTAGACAGCATCCACCCAGGGAGGTACTACCTTCCTGTGGTAGTAGGTTGGTAGACATCAGCCATCCAGGGAGGTACTACCCTCCTGTGGTAGTAGGTTGGTAGACAGCATCCATCCAGGGAGGTACTACCTTCCTGTGGTAGTAGGTTGGTAGACAGCATCCATCCAGGGAGGTACTACCTTCCTGTGGTAGTAGGTTGGTAGACAGCATCCATCCAGGGAGGTACTACCCTCCTGTGGTAGTAGGTTGGTAGACAGCATCCATCCAGGGAGGTACTACCTTCCTGTGGTAGTAGGTTGGTAGACAGCAACCATCCAGGGAGGTACTACCCTCCTGTGGTAGTAGGTTGGTAGACAGCATCCATCCAGGGAGGTACTACCTTCCTGTGGTAGTAGGTTGGTAGACAGCATCCATCCAGGGAGGTACTACCTTCCTGTGGTAGTAGGTTGGTAGACAGCCATCCAGGGAGGTACTACCTTCCTGTGGTAGTAGGTTGGTAGACATCAGCCATCCAGGGAGGTACTACCTTCCTGTGGTAGTAGGTTGGTAGACAGCATCCATCCAGGGAGGTACTACCTTCCTGTGGTAGTAGGTTGGTAGACAGCATCCATCCAGGGAGGTACTACCTTCCTGTGGTAGTAGGTTGGTAGACAGCATCCATCCAGGGAGGTACTACCTTCCTGTGGTAGTAGGTTGGTAGACATCAGCCATCCAGGGAGGTACTACCTTCCTGTGGTAGTAGGTTGGTAGACAGCAGCCATCCAGGGAGGTACTACCTTCCTGTGGTAGTAGGTTGGTAGACAGCATCCATCCAGGGAGGTACTACCTTCCTGTGGTAGTAGGTTGGTAGACAGCATCCATCCAGGGAGGTACTACCCTCCTGTGGTAGTAGGTTGGTAGACAGCAGCCATCCAGGGAGGTACTACCCTCCTGTGGTAGTAGGTTGGTAGACAGCAACCATCCAGGGAGGTACTGCCCTCCTGTGGTAGTAGGTTGGTAGACAGCAGCCATCCAGGGAGGTACTACCTTCCTGTGGTAGTAGGTTGGAAGACAGCAGCCATCCAGGGAGGTACCTTCCTGTGGTAGTAGGTTGGTAGACAGCAGCCATCCAGGGAGGTACTACCCTCCTGTGGTAGTAGGTTGGTAGACAGCATCCATCCAGGGAGGTACTACCTTCCTGTGGTAGTAGGTTGGTAGACAGCAGCCATCCAGGGAGGTACTACCTTCCTGTGGTAGTAGGTTGGTAGACAGCATCCATCCAGGGAGGTACTACCTTCCTGTGGTAGTAGGTTGGTAGACATCAGCCATCCAGGGAGGTACTACCTTCCTGTGGTAGTAGGTTGGTAGACAGCATCCATCCAGGGAGGTACTACCTTCCTGTGGTAGTAGGTTGGTAGACATCAGCCATCCAGGGAGGTACTACCTTCCTGTGGTAGTAGGTTGGTAGACAGCATCCATCCAGGGAGGTACTACCTTCCTGTGGTAGTAGGTTGGTAGACAGCAGCCATCCAGGGAGGTACTACCTTCCTGTGGTAGTAGGTTGGTAGACAGCAGCCATCCAGGGAGGTACTACCTTCCTGTGGTAGTAGGTTGGTAGACAGCATCCATCCAGGGAGGTACTACCTTCCTGTGGTAGTAGGTTGGTAGACAGCATCCATCCAGGGAGGTACTACCTTCCTGTGGTAGTAGGTTGGTAGACAGCAGCCATCCAGGGAGGTACTACCTTCCTGTGGTAGTAGGTTGGTAGACAGCATCCATCCAGGGAGGTACTACCTTCCTGTGGTAGTAGGTTGGTAGACAGAATCCATCCAGGGAGGTACTACCTTCCTGTGGTAGTAGGTTGGTAGACAGAATCCATCCAGGGAGGTACTACCTTCCTGTGGTAGTAGGTTGGTAGACATCAGCCATCCAGGGAGGTACTACCCTCTTGTGGTAGTAGGTTGGTAGACAGCAACCATCCAATGAGGTACTACCCTCCTGTGGTAGTAGGTTGGTAGACAGCAGCCATCCAGAGAGGTACTACCTTCCTGTGGTAGTAGGTTGGTAGACATCAGCCATCCAGGGAGGTACTACCTTCCTGTGGTAGTAGGTTGGTAGACAGCAGCCATCCAGGGAGGTACTACCCTCCTGTGGTAGTAGGTTGGTAGACAGCAACCATCCAGGGAGGTACTACCTTCCTGTGGTAGTAGGTTGGTAGACAGCAGCCATCCAGGGAGGTACTACCCTCCTGTGGTAGTAGGTTGGTAGACAGCAGCCATCCAGGGAGGTACTACCCTCCTGTGGTAGTAGGTTGGTAGACATCAGCCATCCAGGGAGGTACTACCTTCCTGTGGTAGTAGGTTGGTAGACAGCAGCCATCCAGGGAGGTACTACCCTCCTGTGGTAGTAGGTTGGTAGACATCAGCCATCCAGGGAGGTACTACCTTCCTGTGGTAGTAGGTTGGTAGACAGCAGCCATCCAGGGAGGTACTACCCTCCTGTGGTAGTAGGTTGGTAGACAGCAGCCATCCAGGGAGGTACTACCCTCCTGTGGTAGTAGGTTGGTAGACAGCAGCCATCCAGGGAGGTACTACCTTCCTGTGGTAGTCGGGTGGTAGACATCAGCCCTCCAGGGAGGTACTACCTTCCTGTGGTAGTAGGTTGGTAGACAGCATCCATCCAGGGAGGTACTACCTTACTGTGGTAGTAGGTTGGTAGACATCAGCCTTCCAGGGAGGTACTACCCTCCTGTGGTAGTAGGTTGGTAGACAGCAGCCATCCAGGGAGGTACTACCTTCCTGTGGTAGTAGGTTGGTAGACATCAGCCATCCAGGGAGGTACTACCTTCCTGTGGTAGTAGGTTGGTAGACAGCCATCCAGGGAGGTACTACCTTCCTGTGGTAGTAGGTTGGTAGACAGCATCCATCCAGGGAGGTACTACCTTCCTGTGGTAGTAGGTTGGTAGACAGCATCCATCCAGGGAGGTACTACCTTCCTGTGGTAGTAGGTTGGTAGACAGCATCCATCCAGGGAGGTACTACCTTCCTGTGGTAGTAGGTTGGTAGACATCAGCCATCCAGGGAGGTACTACCTTCCTGTGGTAGTAGGTTGGTAGACAGCATCCATCCAGGGAGGTACTACCTTCCTGTGGTAGTAGGTTGGTAGACAGCAGCCATCCAGGGAGGTACTACCTTCCTGTGGTAGTAGGTTGGTAGACATCAGCCATCCAGGGAGGTACTACCTTCCTGTGGTAGTAGGTTGGTAGACAGCATCCATCCAGGGAGGTACTACCTTCCTGTGGTAGTAGGTTGGTAGACAGCATCCATCCAGGGAGGTACTACCTTCCTGTGGTAGTAGGTTGGTAGACATCAGCCATCCAGGGAGGTACTACCTTCCTGTGGTAGTAGGTTGGTAGACAGAATCCATCCAGGGAGGTACTACCTTCCTGTGGTAGTAGGTTGGTAGACAGAATCCATCCAGGGAGGTACTACCTTCCTGTGGTAGTAGGTTGGTAGACAGCATCCATCCAGGGAGGTACTACCTTCCTGTGGTAGTAGGTTGGTAGACTGTGGTAGTAGGTTGGTCAGCCATCCAGGGAGGTACTACCCTCCTGTGGTAGTAGGTTGGTAGACAGCAACCATCCAGGGAGGTACTACCCTCCTGTGGTAGTAGGTTGGTAGACAGCAGCCATCCAGGGAGGTACTACCTTCCTGTGGTAGTAGGTTGGTAGACATCAGCCATCCAGGGAGGTACTACCTTCCTGTGGTAGTAGGTTGGTAGACAGCAGCCATCCAGGGAGGTACTACCCTCCTGTGGTAGTAGGTTGGTAGACAGCAACCATCCAGGGAGGTACTACCTTCCTGTGGTAGTAGGTTGGTAGACAGCAGCCATCCAGGGAGGTACTACCCTCCTGTGGTAGTAGGTTGGTAGACATCAGCCATCCAGGGAGGTACTACCTTCCTGTGGTAGTAGGTTGGTAGACATCAGCCATCCAGGGAGGTACTACCTTCCTGTGGTAGTAGGTTGGTAGACAGCAGCCATCCAGGGAGGTACTATCCTCCTGTGGTAGTAGGTTGGTAGACATCAGCCATCCAGGGAGGTACTACCTTGCTGTGGTAGTAGGTTGTTAGACAGCAGCCATCCAGGGAGGTACTACCCTCCTGTGGTAGTAGGTTGGTAGACATCAGCCATCCAGGGAGGTACTACCCTCCTGTGGTAGTAGGTTGGTAGATATCAGCCATACAGGGAGGTACTACCCTCCTGTGGTAGTAGGTTGGTAGACAGGAACCATCCAGGGAGGTACTACCCTCCTGTAGTAGTAGGTTGATAGACAGCAACCATCGAGGGAGGTACTACCCTCCTGTAGTAGTAGGTTGGTAGACAGCAACCATCGAGGGAGGTACTGCCCTCCTGTAGTAGTAGGTTGGTAGACAGCAGCCATCCAGGGAGGTACTACCCTCCTGTGGTAGTAGGTTGGTAGACAGCCATCCAGGGAGGTACTACCATCCTGTGGTAGTAGGTTGGTAGACAGCAACCACCCAGGGAGGTACTACCCTCCTGTGGTAGTAGGTTGGTAGACAGCAACCATCGAGGGAGGTACTACCCTCCTGTAGTAGTAGGTTGGTAGACAGCACCATCCAGGGAGGTACTTGTCTCCTGTGGTAATAGGTTGGTAGACAGCAACCACCCAGGGAGGTACTACCCTCCTGTGGTAGTAGGTTGGTAGACAGCAACCATCGAGGGAGGTACTACCCTCCTGTAGTAGTAGGTTGGTAGACAGCAACCATCGAGGGAGGTACTACCCTCCTGTAGTAGTAGGTTGGTAGACAGCAGCCATCCAGGGAGGTACTACCCTCCTGTGGTAGTAGGTTGGTAGACATCAGCCATCCAGGGAGGTACTACCATCCTGTGGTAGTAGGTTGGTAGACAGCAGTCATCCAGGGAGGTACTACCCTCCTGTGGTAGTAGGTTGGTAGACAGCAGCCATCCAGGGAGGTACTACCCTCCTGTGGTAGTAGGTTGGTAGACAGCAACCATCCAGGGAGGTACTACCCTCCTGTGGTAGTAGGTTGGTAGACAGCAACCATCCAGGGAGGTACTACCCTCCTGTGGTAGTAGGTTGGTAGACAGCAACCATCCAGGGAGGTACTACAGTCCTGTCCAGGTCACAACCTCTTAAAAAAACAAATTGGCAGACTGATACAGTTGCTTATCATTTCTTACCATTTCACGAGCACAAAATACAACAAATAAATATTAGGAACAGCAACTTATTTTCACTATACACATACGTTCACTTTTCTATGTGATTCTTACTAATTCTAAAGCCAATAACATAGCCTTTGCCGCCAAGGTTTCCTGGTGTGAGTGGGTCGTGGGGAAGATAATTCCAAACACCACTAACAGATAACATAGCCTTTGCCACCAAGGTTTCCTGGTGTGAGTGGGTCGTGGGGAAGATAATTCCAAACACCACTAACAGATAACATAGCCTTTGCCACCAAGGTTTCCTGGTGTGAGTGGGTCGTGGGGAAGATAATTCCAAACACCACTAACAGATAACATAGCCTTTGCCACCAAGGTTTCCTGGTGTGAGTGGGTCGTGGGGAAGATAATTCCAAACACCACTAACAGATAACATAGCCTTTGCCACCAAGGTTTCCTGGTGTGAGTGGGTCGTGGGGAAGATAATTCCAAACACCACTAACAAATAACACAGCCTTTGCCACCAAGGTTTCCTGGTGTGAGTGGGTCGTGGGGAAGATAATTCCAAACACCACTAACAGATAAAATAATCTTGTAAGGTCTGTGACAGCAGTGACAGTACGTGGAGTGACTACAGTTCGAGCTTCACAGAGTGCATTAGTTTTATTAAATTTATGGCGGAGTGCCACGTCTGTTGAGGTCGTAAAATGTGAGACTAGTGTATTCACAGACTGTAGATGGTGCACCATCATAGTTACTGTAACTATCAACACTGAAGATGGTACACTATCGTATTTCTGTAACTACACTGGCAATAATAATGTTTATTTCTACCAGTACATGATACAACTTATACAGACCATAGCTGACATCAATGACATTTCCTGCAACTTAGGTTAATTTTGTCTCCAGAATGCCACCCACACCCGTCAACTAACCCCCAGGTACCTACTTACTGCTAGGTGAAGGGGAACAGCAGGGTATCTTAAGAAAACATGCCCAATGTTTTCACCTTAACCGGGAATCGAACCACGGACACTCAGTATGTGAGCTGAGTGCGTTACCAACCCAGCTACTGGACACCATTGTTAAATTTATTCAGGTATACACAAATACAGTTACATAGATTATATATTATCATACAAGCATGTGTGTAGAGAACCTGGGATAACCCAGTGACTTCGACTGGGGTTACAGTCTGGTACTCAGTCAGCTACTAAGACTAACCTTCCACTCGTAGAGGCAGTCATTGACGAGGTCAACAGTGAAGACTGGATCCTTGGCATTCTGCTGGCCTCTGGAAAGCTCCTGAAACTCCTTCATCAACCTCCTAGTTCTGACGATCTTCATGTGTTTAGTAGTGGACTCGTTCAGGATCCCACCGCCGCTGCCACCACTGCCTCCAGCCGCGCCGCTGCTACCCTGGGATGCCTTTTTGAAGAGGACGCCCGTGGAGGTGGGTGCAGACGCCCCCAGGGGAGTTTTACCACGGCTGGAAGACTTGGGGCTGTGTTGACTGACCACTCCCTCAGAAGGCCCTACCCGGCTGCCTTCCAAGTAGGTGTGTCTGGAGAAGAACTTCCGTGCTGTGGAGGGAGAGTTGAGGCCATTGTGGCCTCCAGCACTCCCCCCATCACCACTGCCTGCCCCAATACAACCTCCACCACCCACCAACGCCACCACACCTTCACCTGTGGTGTCTTGGCCCCATGCACCAGATAGCTGGCTTCTGTTACCCGCTGTGTTCATTGAGGTTCTAGAGCTGGAGTCTCTACAAGTGTTGTGGTTGATGTGGTTGTTACTGGTGGTGGTAGTTGTGGTAGTGGTGGTGGTAGGAGAAGCCTCGGTGGTGTGGTACTGGGGCTCCAACTTGTCGCTGGAACGGAAGAGCTTTCGGAAAGCAGCGGCCATCTTGGTGCCCTGCGTCAGGAGTTGTTGGCGAAGGAGGGAGTGTAGCGACGAGCACCGCTGACGCCGCAGGGGCTGACCGCGGCGCTGACGGTGGTGAGGGAACCTCCTGACGGTGTCCTCCACCTTCTCCACCACGCTCTCCTCCCTCACCGCCTCCCTCACCGCCCGTCCACGCATCAACGCTTTCACCTCACGCCCTTCCCCACGCCATCTTTGTAAACAATATCATTACCATTGTAAAAAAAAAAACTGTCTCCATCAATTTGCACCTCCCCTCCCCTCCTCCACTACCCTACACCTCTCCCTCACAATGCCCCAACAATGTCCGATAATCTTACGAACACCTCGTTCACACGTAAGGCAGTACATCCAGTGAGCATTCGAACACAGTTCCACAGAGGCTGAAACTCGATGCTCCGTTACCAGTTCGGAAATATTTGGTAACACATTTCCAAGACACGCACTTCTGGACACGGGGAGACTAGGAATATGGACATTTTTCTTTATCCTGGAAGATCCATGCCAAGGAATCGCAGACCACAAATCCTGCGAAATCCCGGCGGCTATAAACAAGAGGATCTTCTCACAGAGAGATCAAAGCCGGTGAGATCCCAACTCACGTCCTGGTGACACGCACCAGCTGCCTTCAACACAACCTGAAGAAACAAAGAAAACCTCTTTTCTCTTTCTTACACACACACACACACACACACAAAAGCTGATATGCAACCACAATTATATATATATGTATACTTTACACTTTACAAAAAAAGCTTTAACGTTAAAATTTCTTCTCTTTTAGCTTTACTTACACATCCAGTAGCGACAGGCAGGGCCACACACACACAAATGTACACACACACACACACAAATGACGTAGTGGAGGCAGAAACCATACATAGTTTTAAGACGAGGTTTGATAAAGCTCATGGAGCGGGGAGAGAGAGGACCCAGTAGCAACCGGTGAAGAGGCGGGGCCAGGAGCTAAGACTCGACCCCTGCAACCATAAATAGGTGAGTACAAATAGGTGAGTACACACACACACCACACATAGCTTTAAGCAGAGGTATGATAAAGCTCACGGTTCAGGGAGTGACCTAGTAGCGACCAGTGAAGAGGCGGGGCCAGGAGCTTGGACTCGACCCCTGCAACCTCAACTAGGTGAGTACACACACACACACACACACACACACACACACACACACACACACATAAGGAACTAAGGAACATAAGGAAACTAGAGAAAGTGTAAAGGTTTGCAACTAGACTGGTCCCGGAGCTAATAGGTATGTCCTACGAGGAGAGGTTAAGAGAAATCGACCTGACCACACTGGAGGACACGAGAGATAGGGGGATATGATAACGACATATAAAATACTGAGAGGAATCGACAAGGTAAACAGAGACAGGATGTTCCAGAGATGGGACACAGCAACAAGGGGACACAGTTGGAAGTTGAAGATTCGGAGGAATCACAGGGATGTTAGGAAGTATTTCTTCAGTTACAGAGTTGTTAGGAGGTGGAATAGCCTGAGAAGTGACATAGTGGAGGCAGGAACCATACATAGTTTTAAGACGAGGTATGATAAAGCTCATGGAGCAGGGAGAGAGCAGACCCAGTAGCAATCATTGAAGAGGCGGGGCCAGGAGCTAGGTCGACCCCTGCAACCACAAAAAAAGTGAGTAAATAGGTGAGTGTATACACATTTTACTGGAGCAACGTTTCGCTCTCCAGGAACTCCTGAAGAGCGAAATGTCGTTATTAGTTCCTCTCTCTCCTATGTACGGGTTGTGTGTGTATTGTTCCAGTCACCGTACTGTAAGATAAGATTTTGTTGGGATTTTTAACCCAGGAGAGTTAGCCACCCATGATAGCCCAAGAAAGTCAGTGCGTTATGGAGGACTGTCCGTGGTTCTTCAATCTTGTTCCCCAGGATGCCACCCACACCAGTCCACTAGCACCCAGTATGCCACCCACACCAGTCACCTAACACTCAGGATGCCACCCATACCAGTCCACTAACATCCAAGATGTGACCCACACCAGTCCACTAACATCCAAGATGTGACTCACATCAGTCCACTAACACCCAGGATGTGACCCACACCAGTCCACTAACACCCAGGATGTGACCCACACCAGTCCACTAACACCCAGGATGCCACCCACACCAGTCCACTAGCACCCAGTATGCCACCCACACCAGTCACCTAACACTCAGGATGCCACCCATACCAGTCCACTAACATCCAAGATGTGACCCACATCAGTCCACTAACATCCAAGATGTGACCCACACCAGTCCACTAACACCCAGGATGTGACCCACACCAGTCCACTAACACCCAGGATGTGACCCACACCAGTCCACTAACACCCAGGATGTGACGCACACCAGTCCAGTAACACCCAGGATGTGACCCACACCAGTCCACTAACACCCAGGATGTGACCCACACCAGTCCACTAACACCCAGGATGTGACCCACACCAGTCCACTAACACCCAGGATGTGACCCACACCAGTCCACTAACACCCAGGATGTGACCCACACCAGTCCACTAACACCCAGGATGTGACCCACACCAGTCCACTAACACCCAGGATGTGACCCACACCAGTCCACTAACACCCAGGATGTGACCCACACCAGTCCACTAACACCCAGGATGTGACCCACACCAGTCCACTAACACCCAGGATGTGACCCACACCAGTCCACTAACACCCAGGATATGACCTACACTAGTCCACTAACACCCAGGATGTGACCCACACCAGTCCACTAACACCCAGGATGTGACCCACACCAGTCCACTAACACCCAGGATGTGACCCACACCAGTCCACTAACACCCAGGATGTGACCCACACCAGTCCACTAACACCCAGGATGTGACCCACATCAGTCCACTAACACCCAGGATGTGACCCACATCAGTCCACTAACACCCAGATACCTAGTTACTACTAGGTGAACAATGACAGCAGGTGTAAGGTAACTAAAACCCAGGTACCTACTTACTGCTAGGTGAACAGTGACAGCAGGTGTAAGGAAACCAGCACCCAGGTACCTACTTACTGCTAGGTGAACAGTGACAGCAGGTGTAAGGAAACCAGCACCCAGGTACCTACTTACTGCTAGGTGAGCAGTGACATCAGGTGTAAGGAAACACGGCCAGTGTTTCCACCCATGCCAGGGGTCAAACCGTGGACACTGATTTTTTTGGGGCAAGAGCGTTGTCAACCAGGCCACGGGCTACCGTCGATGTTTACATTTTACAATATACATTCAGCATCTAAAATTTATATTTAATATTTACGTTTTAGTCACAACACGGCTTTATGTACAGTTTTCACCGACACATACATGCTGGGCCAGGAGCTATGAATCGACCCCTGCAACCACAATTAGATGAGTACACACACAAATATTGGAGTATGCAGCACCAGTATGGAACCCACACCTGGTCAAGCACGTTAAGAAATTAGAGAAAGTTCAAAGGTTTGCAACAGGACTAGTCCCGGACCTGAGGAGGAGAGGTTAAGGGAAATGAACCTGGTGAAACTGGAGAACAGGAGGGACAGGGAGGACATGAGGGCTAGGGGACATGATAACATATAAAATACTGAGAGGAATTGACAAGGTGGACAGAGACAGGATGTTTCGGAGATGGGACACAGCAACAAGGGGACACAGCAACAAGGGGGTCACAGCAACAAGGTCACATCAACAAGGGGATACAGCAACAAGGGGACACAGCAACAAGGGGACACAGCAACAAGGGGACACAGCAACAAGAGAGTCACAGCTACAAGGGGACACAGCAACAAGGGGACACAGCAACAAGGGGGTCACAGCTACAAGGGGTCACAGTAACAAGGGGTCACAGCAACAAGGGGGGACAGCAACAAGGGGGTCACAGCAAAAAGGGGTCACAGCAACAAGGGGTCACAGCAACAAGGGGACACAGCAACAAGGGGACACAGCAACAAGGGGACACAGCAACAAGGGGACACAGCAACAAGGGGACACAGCAACAAGGGGACACAGCAACAAGGGGACACAGCAACAAGAGGGTCACAGCAACAAGAGGGTCACAGCAACAAGAGGGTCACAGCAACAAGAGGGTCGTGGTGAATGGTTATAAAAACCGATAAGTTGAAGAATTGAGACACTTGTGCAACACATGGGAATCTTTATTGAAGAAACGTTTCGCCACACAGTGACTTCATCAGTCCAATACAAAGTAGAAATGGGTAAGGAGAGGAGGAGTTCGAGGTAATCAGTCCCTCAACCTGGGATCGATGTGCTCAGTCCATCACTCTTGTAGGAAGTGCAGCATAGGGCCAGAGAGGTGGCTTATATACTGCGGTGAGATGAGTTGAAGCAGGAGGAGGCGGGATCACAGTGGGACCTGCCACTAGTGTAAGTAGGTCGTCGTCCAAAGGTTGGGCAAGCGTTGAAGTCTTTGTATCAAGATCCCATGATGTTGCAGTGTCTGACAGATGTGATGTTTTGAAAACCGACAAGTTGAGGAACTGAGGCACTTGTGCAACACATGGGAATCTTTATTGAAGAAACGTTTCGCCACACAGTGACGACGACCTACTTACACTAGTGGCAGGTCCCACTGTGATCCCGCCTCCTCCTGCTTCAACTCATCTGACTGCAGTATATAAGCCACTTCTCTGGCCCTATGCTGCACTTACTACAAGAGTGATGGACTGAACACATCGATCCCAGGTTGAGGGACTGATTACCTCGAACTCCTTCTCTACTTACCCATTTCTACTTTATATTGGACTGATGAAGTCACTGTGTGGCGAAACGTTTCTTCGATAAAGATTCCCGTGTGTTGCACAAGTGTCTCAATTCTTCAACAACAGGGTCACAGCAACAAGAGGACACAACAAGGGGACACCGCAACAAGAGGACACAACAAGGGGACACTGCAACAAGGGGACACAGCAACAAGAGGACACAACAAGGGGACACTGCAACAAGGGGACACCGCAACAAGAGGACACAACAAGGGGACACAGCAACAATGGGACACAGCAACAACAGGGTCACAGCAACAAGGGGACACAACAACAAGGGGACACAACAACAAGGGGACACAACTGAGAACTGAAAACTCAGATAAGTCACAGGGATGTTAGGAAGTATTTCTTCAGTCATAGAGTTGTCAAGATGTGACCCCTGCAACCACAACTAGGGAGCACAATTGGGTGATTACACACACACACGTCCAAGTGCCTTGGACAAAATGGTAATTAACACACACACAAACTAGCACATTTTCTATCTCTCTCTCTCTCTCTCTCTCTCTCTCTCTCTCTCTCTCTCTCTCTCTCTCTCTCTCTCTCTCTCTCTCTCTCTCTCTCTCTCTCTCTCTCTCTCTCTCTCACTCACTCTCTGTGATCCATTTAAATGCTTTTAAGTGACGGAGGATCAAGCATTCATCATTCCTTGTGTTGTATGAAGCACGAACACACACACACACACACACACACACACACACACACACACACACACACACACACACACACACACACACACACACACACACACACACACACACACACACACCTACACACACACACACCTACACACACACCTATACACACACACACCTACACACACACACCTACACACACACACACCTACACACACACACCTACACACACACACCTACACACACACCTACACACACACCTACACACACACACACACCTACACACACAACAGGCCTAGTGTCTAATCGACATGTGTCTTGGACAAAATGGTAACTAACACACACAAACACACAAAGAAGACCGCAGACACAATATAGTTTAGATGGCCAAAGACTGCAAACCTCACTCAAGGAAAAATATCTGGGGGTGAGCATAACACCGAGCATATCTCCTGAGGCGCACATCAATCAGATAACTGCTGCAGCATACGGGCGCCTGGCAAACCTACGGATAGCGTTCCGATACCTCAGTAAGGATTCGTTTAAGACTCTGTATACCATTTACGTCAGGCCCATACTGGAGTATGCAGCACCAGTTTGGAATCCACACCTAGTCAAGCACGTCAAGAAATTAGAGAAAGTGCAAAGGTTTGCAACAAGACTAGTCCCAGAGCTACGGGGATTGTCCTACGAAGAAAGGTTGAGGGAAATCGGCCTGACGACACTGGAGGACAGGAGGGTCAGGGATGACATGATAACGACATATAAAATACTGCGCGGAATAGACAAGGTGGACAAAGACGGGATGTTCCAGAGAATGGACACAGACACAAGAGGTCACAATTGGAAGTTGAAGACTCAGATGAATCAAAGGGATGTTAGGAAGTATTTCTTCAGTCATAGAGTAGTCAGGCCATGGAATAGCCTAGAAAGTGACGTAGTGGAGGCGGGAACCATACATAGTTTTAAGGCGAGGTATGATAGAGCTCATGGGGCAGGGAGAGAGAGGACCTAGTAGCAATCAGCGAAGAGGCGGGGCCAGGAGCTGTGAATCGACCCCTGCAACCACAAATAGGTGAGTACAAATAGGTGAGTACACACACACACACTACGACGCAGTTAAACTAACCACATCAGGTGAAAATCCCCGTTAAAAATAACCGTGTTGAAACACCTTACTGAAAGTTCTCCGAGGTCGCTACAGGCTCCCTGGTAATAAACAGTCAGCTATCTTACAAAGCTACATATACACTGTCAGCTCTTTTACTTTAACAAATAGGTACCTGGGTGTTAGTTGACTTGTGAGTGGCATGGAGGGGAGGGTGAGACGTATGGGCACGTCACCTAACACCTGCTGCTGCTGTCATTGTTCGCCTAGCAGTAAATAGGTACCTGGGTGTTAGCTGACTGTTGTGCGTGGCATCCTGGAGGGGGGGAAATAGCCAAGGGCTCTTGGCCTTTGGCTATTGCTTGGCCTTTTACCGGATTCTTAACTGGTTACTCTCTCAGGTCATTAACACTCCTGGGCTAACAGTTGAAACCCAGTCATCCTTATACCTCCTAACTACCCTCCAACACTCCTTACTATCCCCAACCCTCCTCACTATCCCCCAAACCTCCTAACTATCCTCCAACACTCCTTACTATCCCCAAACACTCCTTACTATCCCCCAACCCTTCTAACTACCCTCCAACACTCCTTACTATCCCCCAACCCTTCTAACTACCCTCCAACACTCCTTACTATCCCCCAACCCTCCTCACTATTCCCCAACCCTCCTAACTATCCTCCAACCCTCCTAACTATCCCCCAACCCTCCACATCTTCAACTCCTGTTCCTCCCATCCTCCAAGCCCCGTCTTGCAAGAAATCGATGATCACGTGACCTTCTTCTCGCCTCCCTATTGGTGGATTCTCCCCTTGGACTTTGTTTACAAGGTATAGGCACGTCTATCGTATATACACAGAGGTGTGTATGCTGGGGTGTATATACGATAAGAGTTCTCATTAATCACTTTTAAGTAGGAATATTCTTGACTGGTGGTGTACTGGTGACATGCAGCCTTAATGACCCTCGTGTTGTAGACTTGAAACCCCATTAACCAGCCAACCAGTCTTAATGACCCTCCTGTAGTAGATAGACTTTATACCCCATTAACCAACCAACCAGTCTTAATGACCCTCGTGTACTAGACTTTACACCCCATTAACCAACCAGCCAGTCTTAATGACACTCGAGTAGTAGACAGACTTGACACCCCCTTTAACCAACCAACTAGTCTTAATAACCCTGGTGTAGTAGATAGACTTCAAACCCCATTAACCAATCAACATCTCTCACATATACACATACTGGACACACAAAAGCTTAACCTGAGACAGTCCCCTACTCTTACAGCTGAGAAACAGACAGGATGACAGAAGGTGATTCTCTGTATTCATGGGGACAAATAAATCTATAGAGATTGTACAACACGGGGGACCTCTACAACACCTGGGAGACCTCTACATCACCTGGGAGACCTCTACATCACCTGGGAGACCTCTACATCACCTGGGAGACCTCTACATCACCTGGGAGACCTCTGAAGATGTCTCAAAATAGACAAGAAAGCCTCAACATCTTCATGTCCTTATCTACCACTTGCACCTTGTCTAATTTTTAGGTTAAGATAAGATAAGATTTCGTTCGGATTTTTAACCTCGGAGGGTTAGCCATCCAGGATAACTCAAGAAAGTCAGTGCGTCATCGAGGACTGTCTAACTTATTTCCATTGGGGTCCTTAATCTTGTCCCCCAGGATGCCACCCACACCAGTCCACTAACACCCAGGTACCTATTTGCTGCTAGGTGAACAGGACAACAGGTGTAAGGAAACGTGTCGAAATGTTTCCACCCGCCGGGGATCGAACCCGGGCCTTCCGTGTGTGAAGCTGCAGCTTTGGCCACCGGGTTAGGTTAGGTTAAGGTTATATTTAGGTTAGGGTTAGGTTTAGGTTAGGTTAGGTTTAGGTTAGGTTAGGTTAGGTTTAGGTTAGGTTAGGTTAGGTTAGGTTTAGGTTAGGTTTAGGTTAGGTTTAGGTTAGGTTTAGGTTAGGTTTAGGTTAGGTTTAGGTTTAGGTTAGGTTTAGGTTAGGTCAGGTTTAGGTTAGGTTTAGGTTAGGTTTAGGTTAGGTTTATGTTAGGTTAGGTTTAGGTTTAGGTTAGGTTTAGGTTAGGTTTAGGTTAGGTTTAGGTTAGGTTAAGGTTAGGTTTAGGTTAGGTTTAGGTTAGGTTTAGGTTAGGTTAAGGTTAGGTTTAGGTTAGGTTAAGGTTAGGTATAGGTTAGGTTAGGTTTAGGTTAGGTTTAGGTTAAGGTTAGGTTTAGGTTAGGTTAAGGTTAGGTATAGGTTAGGTTTAGGTTAGGTTTAGGTTAGGTTAGGTTTAGGTTAGGTTTAGGTTAGGTTTAGGTTAGGTTAGGTTTAGGTTAGGTTTAGGTTAGGTTTATGTTAGGTTAGGTTTAGGTTAGGTTTAGGTTTAGGTTAGGTTTAGGTTAGGTTTAGGTTAGGTTTAGGTTAGGTTTAGGTTAGGTTTAGGTTAGGTTTAGGTTAGGTTTAGGTTAGGTTAGGGTTAGGTTAGGTTTAGGTTAGGTTTAGGTTAGGTTTAGGTTAGGTTAAGGTTAGGTTTAGGTTAGGTTTAGGTTAGGTTTAGGTTAGGGTTAGGTTAGGTTTAGGTTAGGTTTAGGTTAGGTTTAGGTTAGGTTTAGGTTAGGTAAAGGTTAGGTTTAGGTTAGGTTTAGGTTAGGTTTAGGTTAGGTTAGGTTTAGGTTAGGTTCAGGTTAGGTTTAGGTTAGGTTAGGGTTAGGTTAGGTTAGGGTTAGGTTAGGCTAGGGTTAGGTTAGGGTTAGGTTAGGTTAGGGTTAGGTTGGTCAGAAAACAGGACAAGTGTTTCCTGACAGGGCTCTTCGTCACATCACCCACCGCTGGAGCTTTTGGTCATCTCACCGAGACCTTTCACTGGCTTACCCGTCCACCACCTCCAATGGCTACGAATATAAACATTTTAAATACATTTTTATATTGTCTGGTCTCGTTTTCACGTCTTCAAGTTTTCTCGGAGAGATCATCAATATGTTAGTTGTAATGTTGTAATGTTGTAATGTTGTAATGTTGTAATGTTGTAATGTTGTAATGTTGTAATGTTGTAATGTTGTAATGTTGTAATGTTGTAATGTTGTAATGTAATGTTGTAATGTTGTAATGTTGTAATGTTGTAATGTTGTAATGTTGTAATGTTGTAATGTTGTAATGTTGTAATGTTGTAATGTTGTAATGTTGTAATGTTGTAATGTTGTAATGTAATGTTGTAATGTTGTAATGTTGTAATGTTGTAATGTTGTAATGTTGTAATGTTGTAATGTTGTAATGTTGTCAGTGTTGACTATCTTGAGAACTCTCAGTAAACAGGATGTGACCCATACCAGTCCACTAACACCCAGGATGTGACCCACACCAGTCCACTAACACCCAGGATGTGACCCACACCAGTCCACTAACACCCAGGATGTGACCCACACCAGTCCACTAACACCCAGGATGTGACCCATACCAGTCCACTAACACCCAGGATGTGGCCCACACCAGTCCACTAACACCCAGGATGTGACCCACACCAGTCCACTAACACCCAGGATGTGACCCACACCAGTCCACTAACACCCAGGATGTGACCCACACCAGTCCACTAACACCCAGGATGTGACCCACACCAGTCCACTAACACCCAGGATGTGACCCACACCAGTCCACTAACACCCAGGATGTGGCCCACACCAGTCCACTAACACCCAGGATGTGACCCACACCAGTCCACTAACACCCAGGATGTGACCCATACCAGTCCACTAACACCCAGGATGTGACCCATACCAGTCCACTAACACCCAGGATGTGACCCATACCAGTCCACTAACACCCAGGATGTGACCCACACCAGTCCACTAACACCCAGGATGTGACCCACACCAGTCCACTAACACCCAGGATGTGACCCACACCAGTCCACTAACACCCAGGATGTGACCCACACCAGTCCACTAACACCCAGGATGTGACCCATACCAGTCCACTAACACCCAGGATGTGACCCATACCAGTCCACTAACACCCAGGATGTGACCCATACCAGTCCACTAACACCCAGGATGTGACCCACACCAGTCCACTAACACCCAGGATGTGACCCACACCAGTCCACTAACACCCAGGATGTGACCCACACCAGTCCACTAACACCCAGGATGTGACCCACACCAGTCCACTAACACCCAGGATGTGACCCACACCAGTCCATTAACACCCAGGATGTGACCCACACCAGTCCACTAACACCCAGGATGTGACCCACACCAGTCCACTAACACCCAGGATGTGACCCACACCAGTCCACTAACACCCAGGATGTGACCCACACCAGTCCACTAACACCCAGGATGTGACCCACAACAGTCCACTAACACCCAGGATGTGACCCACACAAGTCCACTAACACCCAGGATGTGACCCACACCAGTCCACTAACACCCAGGATGTGACTCACACCAGTCCACTAACACCCAGGATGTGACCCACACCAGACCACTAACACCCAGGATGTGACCCACACCAGTCCACTAACATCCAGGATGTGACCCACACCAGTCCACTAACACCCAGGATGTGACCCACACCAGTCCACTAACACCCAGGATGTGACCCACACCAGTCCACTAACACCCAGGATGTGACCCACACCAGTCCACTAACACCCAGGA
Organism: Cherax quadricarinatus; assembly: GCF_038502225.1. Lineage (NCBI taxonomy): Eukaryota > Metazoa > Arthropoda > Malacostraca > Decapoda > Parastacidae > Cherax > Cherax quadricarinatus. Next base: position 8,649,656 of record NC_091389.1, on the reverse strand, counting down.
TGTGACCCACACCAGTCCACTAACACCCAGGATGTGACCCACACCAGTCCACTAACACCCAGGATGTGACCCACACCAGTCCACTAACACCCAGGATGTGACCCACACCAGTCCACTAACACCCAGGATGTGACCCACACTAGTCCACTAACACCCAGGATGTGACCCACACCAGTCCGCTAACACAGGATGTGACCCACACCAGTCCACTAACACCCAGGATGTGACCCACACCAGTCCACTAACACCCAGGATGTGACCCACACCAGTCCAGTAACACCCAGGATGTGACCCACACCAGTCCACTAACACCCAGGATGTGACCCACACCAGTCCACTAACACCCAGGATGTGACCCACACCAGTCCACTAACACCCAGGATGTGACCCACACCAGTCCAATAACACCCAGGATGTGACCCACACCAGTCCACTAACACCCAGGATGTGACCCACACCAGTCCGCTAACACAGGATGTGACCCACACCAGTCCACTAACACTCAGGATGTGACCCACACCAGTCCACTAACACCCAGGATGTGACCTACACCAGTCCACTAACACCCAGGATGTGACCCACACCAGTTCACTAACACCCAGGATGTGACCCACACCAGTACACTAACACCCAGGATGTGACCCACACCAGTATACTAACACCCAGGATGTGACCCACACCAGTCCACTAACACCCAGGATGTGACCCACACCAGTCCACTAACACCCAGGATGTGACCCACACCAGTCCACTAACACCCAGGATGTGACCCAACCAGTCCACTAACACCCAGGATGTGACCCACACCAGTCCACTAACACCCAGGATGTGACCCAACCAGTCCACTAACACCCAGGATGTGACCCACACCAGTCCACTAACACCCAGGATGTGACCCACCAGTCCACTAACACCCAGGATGTGGCCCACACCAGTCCACTAACACCCAAGATGTGACCCACTCTGAGATATACACATCTCAGCGTATATACATTGAGATATACACATCTCAGTGTATATACACAGATATACACCTCTCAATGTATATACACAGATATACACATCTCAGTGTATATACACTCAGATATACACATCAGTGTATATACACTGAGATATACATATCTCATTGTATATACACTTAGATATACACCTCTGTGTATATACACTGAGATATACACCTCTCAGTGCATATACACATCTCAGTGTATATACACTGAGATATACACCTCTCAGTGTATATACACTGAGATATACACCTCTCAGTGTATATACACTGAGATAAACGCATCTCAGTGTATATACACCGAGATATGCACCTCTCAGAGTATATACACTGAGATATACACATCTCAGTGTATATACACTGATATACACCTCAGTGTATATACACTGAGATATACACCTCTCAGTGTATATACACTGTGATATACACCTCTCAGTGTATATACACTGTGATATACACCTCTCAGTGTATATACACTGTGATATACACATCTCAGTGTATATACACTGTGATATACACATCTCAGTGTATATACACTGTGATATACACATCTCAGTGTATATACACTGTGATATACACATCTCAGTGTATATACACTGTGATATACACATCTCAGTGTATATACACTGTGATATACACATCTCAGTGTATATACACTGTGATATACACATCTCAGTGTATATACAGTGTGATATACACATCTCAGTGTATATACAGTGTGATATACACATCTCAGTGTATATACACTGTGATATACACATCTCAGTGTATATACACTGATATACACATCTCAGTGTATATACACTGTGATATACACATCTCAGTGTATATACACTGAGATATACACATCTCAGTGTATATACACTGATATACACATCTCAGTGTATATACACATCTCAGTGTATATACACTGTGATATACACATCTCAGTGTATATACACTGTGATATACACATCTCAGTGTATATACACTGTGATATACACATCTCAGTGTATATACACTGTGATATACACATCTCAGTGTATATACACTGTGATATACACATCTCAGTGTATATACACTGTGATATACACATCTCAGTGTATATACACTGTGATATACACATCTCAGTGTATATACACTGTGATATACACATCTCAGTGTATATACACTGTGATATACACATCTCAGTGTATATACACTGTGATATACACAGTGTGATATCTCAGTGTATATACAGTGTGATATACACATCTCAGTGTATATACACTGTGATATACACATCTCAGTGTATATACACTGTGATATACACATCTCAGTGTATATACACTGATATACACATCTCAGTGTATATACACTGTGATATACACATCTCAGTGTATATACACTGAGATATACACATCTCAGTGTATATACACTGATATACACATGTGTATATACACATCTCAGTGTATATACACTGTGATATACACATCTCAGTGTATATACACTGTGATATACACATCTCAGTGTATATACATTGTGATATACACATCTCAGTGTATATACACTGATATACACATCTCAGTGTATATACACTGTGATATACACATCTCAGTGTATATACACTGTGATATACACATCTCAGTGTATATACACTGTGATATACACATCTCAGTGTATATACACTGTGATATACACATCTCAGTGTATATACACTGCGGCGTCAGTGAATACATATACATCGATGTATATGCACCAGACTTGATCCGAGGAACCAGAATGACAGCTCCAGCACCTTGGATCAAGAGCCTCTCAACAAAATCCCCCCAAAAATTTGGTAATAGAGGCGTAACAGCGTTGATGGATTATTTAACACACTAGTTCCTCCTGCTGCCCTGGCGGCGATTATTACCACCTGGATTACACGGATTATATATAAATCCGTCCATGAGATGAAAAAATATCGAAAATAATCCACTTTGGGGGGTCAAAAAGGGGGTTTATATGCGGAGGGAAAGGTAGCGTAACCTCACCCGTCGGCGGTTCAGAGGTAACTGAGGCTGGATTGACATAGAAAATGGAGGTGAATTTGCTGCCGGAGAATCAAAATATGGAACAGTAAATATTCGAAATATTGGGTTTTAGAGGTGTTTATCTGGAGTGATGGTAATGTGTATTAATTTATATTGTTGTGGGGGTTGGATGGGGGTTATGAGGGGATAATATACATTGTGTGTATTGGGAGAGGGTTTTAGTCGTGTGTTTGGCAGCGAGGTGGCAACCTGAGTTGTCGTACTCTGTGCAAGGTTGCCCATTGTTTATATATATATATATATATATATATATATATATATATATATATATATATATATATATATATTATATATATAGTGTGTGTGTGTAATGTAGTTAGGTTAACTTAGGTTAGGCTAAGTTAGGTTAGGTTAGGATAGGTTAGGTTAGGTTAGGTTAGGTTAGGTTAAGATAGGTTAGGTTAGCTTAGGTTAGGTTAGGATAGGTTAAGTTAGGTTAGGTTAGGTTAGGCTAAGTTAGGTTAGGTTAGGATAGGTTAAGCTAGGTTAGGTGGTTAGTTAGGTTAATCAGGAAACAGAACAAGTGTTTCCTGACGCGGGTCTTAGTCACATGACGACCCAGAGCTGGAGCTTTTGGTCACCTGACTGAGACCTTCCACTGGCATACCACTCCACCCCTTTAAAAACTATGGCAACGACTCATTACTCAGAATTATCTGATTTTTTGGGGTTACCCTGGTAGGTAATTTACACAACTCTCACTCTGAGGTCCTTGGTTCGATCCCCGGTACGGGTGGTAAAATTAGGGAGTTTCCTTAAGACACCTGCTGTCACTGTTCACCTAGCATTAAGTAGGTACCTGGGTGTTAGTTACCTTACACCTGCTGTCACTATTCATCTAGCATTAAGTAGGTACCTGGGTGTTAGTTACCTTAAACCTGCTGTCACTGTTCACCTAGCATTAAGTAGGTACCTGGGTGTTAGTTACCTTACGCCTGCTGTCACTGTTCACCTAGCAGTAAGTAGGTACCTGGGTATTAGTTACCTTACACCTGCTGTCACTCTTCACCTAGCAGTAAGTAGGTACCTGGGTGTTAGTTACCTTACACCTGCTGTCACTGTTCACCTAGCAGTAAGTAGGTACCTGGGTATTAGTTACCTTACACCTGCTGTCACTGTTCACCTAGAAGTAAGTAGGTACCTGGGTGTTAGTTACCTTACACCTGCTGTCACTGTTCACCTAGAAGTAAGTAGGTACCTGGGTGTTAGTTACCTTACACCTACTGTCACTGTTCACCTAGCAGTAAGTAGGTACCTGGGTGTTAGTTACCTTACACCTGCTGTCACTGTTCACCTAGCATTAAGTAGGTACCTGGGTGTTAGTTACCTTACACTTGCTGTCACTGTTCACCTAGCATTAAGTAGGTACCTGGGTGTTAGTTACCTTACACCTGCTGTCACTGTTCACCTAGAAGTAAGTAGGTACCTGGGTGTTAGTTACCTTACACCTACTGTCACTGTTCACCTAGCAGTAAGTAGGTACCTGGGTGTTAGTTACCTTACACCTGCTGTCACTGTTCACCTAGCAGTAAGTAGGTACCTGGGTGTTAGTTACCTTACACCTACTGTCACTGTTCACCTAGCAGTAAGTAGGTACCTGGGTGTTAGTTACCTTACACCTGCTGTCACTGTTCACCTAGAAGTAAGTAGGTACCTGGGTGTTAGTTACCTTACACCTGCTGTCACTGTTCACCTAGCAGTAAGTAGGTACCAGGGTCTTAATCACCATATAACTTACAATTTTCTAAAATAGTAACCCATTAAATTTATTCGTTTTCTGTAACTCACTGTAAAAGAAAACGGAACATTATTAACCACCAACTAAAACAATTTCTTATTATTTTTTAGACGCATTAGAAACTACAACAATTAAGTAAATAAGTAGGTAAGCTTATTTAGGTACAATTACAAAGGTTTTAGGTGACTATAATTATTTTATATAGTAATACGTGTGTAAATTACTTCCTCCTTGTAAATATTAACTGATAATTTACATAAATATTTATCCCGCGTCGTCACGGTCTGTGGCAGCGATGACGTCATTTGTTTACACTCTCTAACTGCCATGTTTCACTAGATTTTTAACTTTTATTATTTATTACGAGATTATTTATTGTTATTTCTTGCCGAATTTATAAGAGAATTTTACCTTTTCTAATTTTGTGCTTATTGGTTTCATATATTTTTTTATTCTTTGTATATTTTATCTTAGAAAAACTAATCCTTACGAAAACATGTCAGTTCCACCATTATGTGTTCGGATTTGTTTATTAAATAAAAATCTTGTATTTTAATAACGAAATGATATTGTTGCAACCCATTTATAATACAATTAAGTAAATTAAGTCATTATTCAGTGTGATTATGCAAAGAGAGTTGCATATATCAATTAAATTTAGAGAATATATGATCATAGTTGACGAAATTCAAATAAGTTTCCAGGTGTTGAGACGCAGCATTTTGATCAGAGGGATAACATGGTTATTTATATACATATATAAACTCTTTTTATTTATCTCAATAAACACTCATATTTATTTTAAATTTATTCCTATATTTTTACTAGCTGGTTACAATGTTTATTATATATTTGGCCAAAAAAAATATTCAAATTTTTTTTTATATATTTATCTTGTTTTTATTTTAAACTGTTTTAATATATTTTAAAATTAAGAAATTATTTTTTATTTTTTTCTTATTATAAAGTAAAAAAAATAAATTTTAGAAATCTGTTTATTTTCTTGGTTAGATTCTCGACTTTATTTTTGGGTCTTAAAATTAACTCGATTTTTTAAGATAAATTATTAGCAGGATAAAATTATTACAATCACTAAGACAATCATACAATCACTAACACAATCATACAATCACAAAACAATCATACAATCACAAAACAATCATACAATCACAAAACATACAAAAGCATACAACCACACAATCATACAATCACAAACACTATCACATAACTTGTACAATCACACAAACAAAGAAACAATCAAAGAAACAATCAGACAAAGAAACAATCACACAAAGAAACAATCAGATAAAGAAACAATCACACAAAGAAACAATCACACAAAGAAACAATCAAAGAAACAAAGAAACAATCAAAGAAACAATCAGACAAAGAAACAATCAAAGAAACAAAGAAACAATCAAAGAAACAATCACACAAAGAAACAATCACACAAAGAAAAAGAAACAATCACACAAAGAAACAATCACACAAAGAAACAATCACACAAAGAAACAATCAGACAAAGAAACAATCAGACAAAGAAACAAAGAAACAATCACACAGAAACAATCACACAAAGACACAATCACACAAAGAAACAATCACACAAAGACACAATCACACAAAGAAACAATCACACAAAGACACAATCACACAAAGAAACAATCAGACAAAGAAACAATCAGACAAAGAAACAATCAGACAAAGAAACAATCAGACAAAGAAACAATCACACAAAGAAACAATCACACAAAGAAACAATCACACAAAGAAACAATCACACAAAGAAACAATCACACAAAGAAACAATCAGACAAAGAAAAAGAAACAATCACACAAAGAAACAATCACACAAAGAAACAATCACACAAAGAAACAATCACACAAAGAAACAATCAGACAAAGAAACAATCAGACAAAGAAACAAAGAAACAATCACACAGAAACAATCACACAAAGAAACAATCACACAAAGACACAATCACACAAAGAAACAATCAGACAAAGAAACAATCAGACAAAGAAACAATCAGACAAAGAAACAATCACACAAAGAAACAATCACAAAGAAACAATCACACAAAGAAACAATCAAAGAAACAATCAGACAAAGAAACAATCACACAAAGAAACAATCACACAAAGAAACAATCACACAAAGAAACAATCAGACAAAGAAACAATCAGACAAAGAAACAATCACACAAAGAAACAATCAGACAAAGAAACAATCACACAAAGAAACAATCACACAAAGAAACAATCACACAAAGAAACAATCAGACAAAGAAAAAGAAACAATCACACAAAGAAACAATCACACAAAGAAACAATCACACAAAGAAACAATCACACAAAGAAACAATCACACAAAGAAACAATCACACAAAGAAACAATCACACAAAGAAACAATCACACAAAGAAACAATCAGACAAAGAAAAAGAAACAATCACACAAAGAAACAATCACACAAAGAAACAATCACACAAAGAAACAATCACACAAAGAAACAATCACACAAAGAAACAATCAGACAAAGAAACAATCAGACAAAGAAACAATCAGACAAAGAAACAATCAGACAAAGAAACAATCAAAGAAACAATCAGACAAAGAAACAATCAGACAAAGAAACAATCACACAAAGAAACAATCACACAAAGAAACAATCACACAAAGAAACAATCACACAAAGAAACAATCAGACAAAGAAACAATCACACAAAGAAACAATCAGACAAAGAAACAATCACACAAAGAAACAATCACACAAAGAAACAATCACACAAAGAAACAATCAGACAAAGAAACAATCAGACAAAGAAACAATCACACAAAGAAACAATCACACAAAGACACAATCAGACAAAGAAACAATCACACAAAGAAACAATCAGACAAAGAAACAATCACACAAAGAAACAATCACACAAAGAAACAATCAGACAAAGAAACAATCAGACAAAGAAACAAAGAAACAATCACACAGAAACAATCACACAAAGAAACAATCACACAAAGACACAATCAGACAAAGAAACAATCAGACAAAGAAACAAAGAAACAATCACACAAAGAAACAATCACACAAAGAAACAATCAGACAAAGAAAAAGAAACAATCACACAAAGAAACAATGACACAAAGAAACAATCACACAAAGAAACAATCACACAAAGAAACAATCACACAAAGAAACAATCACACAAAGAAACAATCAGACAAAGAAACAATCACACAAAGAAACAGACAAAGAAACAATCACACAAAGAAACAATCACACAAAGAAACAATCACACAAAGAAACAATCACACAAAGAAACAATCAGACAAAGAAACAATCACACAAAGAAACAATCACACAAAGAAACAATCAGACAAAGAAACAATCAGACAAAGAAACAGACAAAGAAACAATCACACAAAGAAACAATCACACAAAGAAACAATCACACAAAGAAACAGACAAAGAAACAATCACACAAAGAAACAATCAGACAAAGAAACAATCAGACAAAGAAACAGACAAAGAAACAATCACACAAAGAAACAATCAGACAAAGAAACAAAGAAACAATCACACAAAGAAACAATCACACAAAGAAACAATCAGACAAAGAAACAATCAGACAAAGAAACAAAGAAACAATCACACAAAGAAACAATCAGACAAAGAAACAATCAGACAAAGAAACAAAGAAACAATCACACAGAAACAATCACACAAAGAAACAATCACACAAAGACACAATCACACAAAGACACAATCAGACAAAGAAACAATCAGACAAAGAAACAATCACACAAAGAAACAATCACACAAAGAAACAATCAGACAAAGAAACAGACAAAGAAACAATCACACAAAGAAACAATCAGACAAAGAAACAATCAGACAAAGAAACAGACAAAGAAACAGTCACACAAAGAAACAATCAGACAAAGAAACAATCAGACAAAGAAACAATCAGACAAAGAAACAATCAGACAAAGAAACAAAGAAACAATCACACAGAAACAATCACACAAAGAAACAATCACACAAAGACACAATCACACAAAGAAACAATCAGACAAAGAAACAATCAGACAAAGAAACAGACAAAGAAACAGTCACACAAAGAAACAATCAGACAAAGAAACAATCAGACAAAGAAACAATCAGACAAAGAAACAATCAGACAAAGAAACAAAGGAACAATCACGCAAAGAAACAATCAGACAAAGAAACAATCAGACAAAGAAACAAAGAAACAATCACACAATCTTGGGCGGAAAACATTATATACTGAGTAAAAAAAGGAGAATTAGTGTGCACTTCCTAGCAGAGTTTACTGCCAGAGGGGAATCATAGGCCTGTCCCGTGTGGAAAAATAATAATATTGAACTTTGTGTCAGAGGAAAGAAAGTCTCCCTGAAAGCATTGAGTATACATAGTGTATACTACAGTGGCTCCCCTCTTCAAGGGGGGCTCCTTGGCGTGGTGAAGAGGCTCTTGGTCTGAGGAATTAGCCCTGTCGGTCTTCTTCCTCAGACCGAACCTAATTACCCCCCATTCTCCCCTCCCCTATCCCATCCTCCCCATCCTCCCCTTTTTCCATTCCTCCTCCTCCTCCTCACCCCTCCCTTTTGCCCTTCCTCTTTTTAGCCTTCGTGATTTCTCCCACAGGCGTGCTAGTTCCTAGGTAGGGGAAAGGACACCGGGGTCGATCCCATTCCGTTGAGGTTTCTTGGCGGTGGCGTAGTTTGCCGTGGAATCTGGATTGCCTAGGGATGTCCCGATCCCTCTCCGGTATCCCGGAGTAGCTTTGGGTGTCTTTTGGGCGACGGGTGTATCTCTGGAAGCCACCTTTCGGATTCCGGGGGTGGTGGCTGAAGGAGGTATGCTTTGTGGCGGATATCCGGCCGCCCTCTCTTTTGTCCACCGAGGTAGCTCGGCAGATGTGAGGTTGCTATCCCGGATTGCTGGTTTACTGGCATGAAGGGTAGGGTATGGCACGGGTTCCATGCTGCATCTGCGCTACTAGCGGTGTCGAGTCCTCTTGGGCGCGGAGGGAGATTTCCGGCCCTTTCATTCCTCCTGGGAACTATTCCTCCCCGCTCCCCCCTTTTTTTATTCTTTTTTTTGTTTTTATTTTCTTTTCTTCTTTCTTTTTTTTTCTTAAAAACAAAAAGCAAAGGAGTAACCTAACCATGGCAGCCCTAGTCCATGAAACCACTACCCCCGGGCCCCTTCTTGATACCGCACCCCATTCTGACCCTGCCTTGTGTTTAGACCACTCTTCGGACACTCCTGATGCCCCTGTACCTCTTGCTGGTGCTGTTTCCTCACCCGCTTCAGGTACCGGGGCTTCGACTGACTCCTTCGATTTGTCTGAACTCCGCTCTCCTTTGACTATGCTTCCGGCTTCTCCCTCTACGGTACGGCAATTTTCGAATCGCCCACCCATTTCATGCCGGACCAACTCCGGTCCTACTCCTAAACGCCAACGTCAATCTCCTGATGATGCTCCGTCGTTACCTTCCCATTCTACTCGGAAACGACCGACACGTCAAGCACTCCCTCTCCACGCTCAGTTTCGGACCACACAATGGACTAAATTCTTTACTTTAAGACCAACTTCTTCTTCTGCCTACCTTTCTGACCATAGTATTGCCAAAGCGCTCCTGCGTCATGTTGGCAGAGATATTTCATTTCACGCTCTCAAGAGCGGTACGCGCATCGTCACTGTCCAGAATGCTACCCAAGCTCATGATCTTTCTCTCCTTTCGAATATCGATACTACTCCTATCACTATTGAAAAACATCTTTCTCTCAATTCTTGTAGTGGTACTGTCATTCTGCCCCATACCATAGTCCAACAGAATTTCCAGTCATGTGGCAATGACATTTTTGAACAGCTGGAACTCCAGGATCTCCCAATCCTCAAAGTAGACACTTATGTCCTTCCTGCCCGGGGGCGGAGACGTTACCCTTGCAATGTGGCTCGTTTAACTTTTGACAGCCGAGAACTCCCGTCCTCTGTATATGTCGCGGGACATCGGTTACAAGTTCGAAAGGTGATACCTACACCGCAACAATGTAGAAATTGCTGGCGTTTTGGTCACCCAGCGAAATATTGCAGATCTATGGCCGAATGCCCAGTCTGTGGTGCCGACAACCATTCTAATACATCTTGCAGTCAACCTCCATCTTGCCTTAATTGTAATGAAGCTCACCCTTCGTACTCCCGCCGTTGCCAGGTCTACTTAAATGAACGTGAAATCCGTTGCCTCAAAGAGGCAGAAGGTCTCCCTTATGCTATGGCAGTTACTCATCTCCGCCTCCAAGGGAGACTACCCCGTGTTTCTTATTCTCGTGTTTCCAAACATCCCCCCACTTCTGGGGTCCCATCTTCTGCAGCCTCCTCTGTTGTTACCCCTCCCATAGCCATTACGGCATCTAATCCTTTTGCTGTCCTTGGCTCTGACGTCCCGACTACAACTCAGTCTGTTCTCACATCTTCGCGTCCTTCCTCACAAGCCCCAGTATCGACAAGACCTCGTACGACACCTAATACCAATCGCCCCTCTACTCAGAAGTCCAAAAAATCCACATTGCTCAAATCTTCTTTGCCCCTTCCTTCCCTTCTTCCACCTCCACACGTTACCTTTCCAGTCTCTGTACCTAGTTCTTCCCCTCTCTCTGGCTCTATTACAAGTGTGGAGATTCACCCTCCTCCTCGTACTATGCCTTCCACCCCCGTCCCCTCCCAAGTTTCTCCCTCTTCTGTCACCTCCCAGGTTTCTACCTCTTCTGTCCCCCCCCACACTTCATCTCCAGTCCCTTACACTTTTCCCTCCCCCTCTACTTTGGTACAGTCCATTACTGTCCCAATCTTTACTCACCCTCCTCCTCCTATCTCCAATATGGTTTCCCATACATCTTTGAATTCAGAAACACTTGAAGCCATTTCAGAATATATTGCAGAGACTAAACCTTCAATGGACACTGATTCACTTCCTGTTCCTTCTCTTCCCTCTCCTCCATCTTCACAACCCCATTCTTCGCAACGCTCCGTTCCTTCGCTACTTGAACATCTTCCAATGCCACCACACGTTGACTTTTCTAACCCCTCTAGTCCGTAGGTGCCTTTACCTACAGATTCCTGATATTTTCTTCATCGCCAATCATGGCCTATTTACAGTGGAATATCCGCGGCCTCAGGGGTAATCGGGGTGAGCTTCAGATGTTGCTTTCCAGGTTTTCCCCTGTTGGTGCTTGCTTACAAGAACCAAAATTACACTCGGCTGTTTTCCAACCTATCTCAGGCTATAATTTATTGTATTCTTCGGATCCTTTCTCAGATGGGACCTTTAATGAAAGTGCCCTTCTTCTACGCAATGATATTCCGTACTGTCAACTATTTGTCCATACCTCGCTGCATTACACTGCAGCCCGTATCCACTTGAATAAGTGGTTTACAATATGTTCTTTATATCTCTCTCCTTCTCGAGCATTTTCTATCCCAGACTTTGCCTTTCTTGTTTCATCCTTACCACCACCACTTCTGTTACTTGGTGATTTTAATGCCCACCATTTCCTCTGGGGGGGGTCTCATTGTGACTCACGTGGCATTCAGTTGGAGGCTTTTCTTGCCTCTCACCCCCTCCATGTTTTAAATACGGGTACTCCCACCCATTTTGATCCTCGTACTCATACTCTCTCTTGCATCGATCTATCAGTCTGCTCTTCCTCCACAGCACTAGACTTCACCTGGTCTGTTCTACCAGACTTACATGACAGCGATCATTTTCCGATCATTCTTACTTCTCCTTCCTATTCACCACCTTCCCGTAGCCCTCGCTGGCAATTTGATCGGGCAAATTGGGATCTTTACTCACACCTCACTGCTTTTAGTGAGGTTCCTTCTTCATCCTCCATTGATGAGCTCCTACACATCTTCTCGACATCAGTTTATACCGCAGCTTCTCATTCTATACCCCACACCTCAGGCAGGCATTCTCAGAAGTGCGTGCCTTGGTGGTCTCCTGCTTGTGCTCGTGCAGTACGTTTGAAACGTGCTGCATGGGGCAGGTACCGGTACAATAGAACCGCTGAGAGACTTGTTGATTTTAAGCAGAAGCGTGCGATCGCTCGCCGTGTCATCCGTGAAGCTAAACGCACTTGTTGGCGAGACTATGTTTCCACCATCACCTCTGCTTCTTCTATGAGTGCAGTCTGGAAAAAAGTGAGGAAATTGAGTGGTAAATACTCTCCTGACCCGGCTCCTGTTCTACGGGTCACTGGTGTTGATATAGCAAACCCTCTCGACGTTGCCATTGAACTTGGCACACATCTGGTCCGTATTTCCCGAGGGCTCCATCTATGCCCCTCGTTTCTTTCCTCAAAGTCTGCCAGAGAGTTAGTACCCTTGGACTTTTCTTCTCTCGGAGAAGAACAGTATAATGTGCCTTTTACACTTCAAGAACTGGAGGCAACGCTCTCGGCTTGCCGATCATCGGCAGCTGGGCCTGATGACATTCATATTCGTATGTTACAACATTTACATCGGTCAGCCCTTGTAGTCCTCTTACACCTCTTCAATCTTATTTGGGCACAAGGAGTTCTTCCCCAGCTGTGGAAATCTGCCATTGTTCTCCCTTTCCGCAAACCGGGTACTACAGGACATGATGCCTCCCACTATCGCCCCATCGCTCTTACAAGTGCAGTTTGCAAAGTGATGGAACGCCTCGTAAATCGACGTTTAATGTGGTATTTAGAGACTCACAACAGTCTCTCCGCTAGTCAATATGGCTTTCGTAAGGGTCGTTCTACCATAGACCCCTTACTACGCTTGGATACGTATGTTCGTAATGCCTTTGCGAATAATCACTCAGTTATTGCCATATTTTTTGACCTTGAGAAGGCATATGACACAACTTGGAGGTATAATATTTTGGCCCAGGCCCATTCCTTAGGCCTCCGAGGCAATCTACCATCCTTCCTTAAGAACTTTTTAACTGACAGACATTTCCGTGTTCGAGTCAATAATGTTCTTTCCCCGGACTTCGTCCAAGCTGAAGGTGTCCCTCAGGGATGTGTTCTAAGCACAAAACTTTTTCTCCTTGCTATAAATGATTTGGCCTCTGTTCTTCCACCCAATATTTGGTCATCACTCTATGTTGATGACTTCGCTATTGCTTGTGCAGGCGCTGACTGTCACCTTATTGCAGTTTCTCTCCAGCATGCGGTCGACCGTGTTTCCACTTGGGCCACCACACATGGGTTTAAATTTTCAAGTACCAAAACTCACCAAATTACTTTCACTAGACGCTCTGTTATCTCCGATCATCCTTTGTATCTCTATGGCTCCCGTATCCCCGAACGTGATACAGTCAGGTTTCTAGGCCTTCTCTTTGACCGTCGGTTAACCTGGAAACCTCACATTACCTCTCTGAAGGCAACTTGTCACAGCCGGCTAAACCTTCTTAAAACCCTTGCTCATCTTTCCTGGGGAGCTGATCGTCGAACTCTGCTTCGCCTACATTCAGCCCTCGTTTTATCGAAACTCGATTATGGTGACCAGATTTATTCCGCGGCCTCTCCTGCTACTCTCTCTAGCCTTAACTCTATCCATCACCAAGGCTTACGTTTGTGCCTTGGTGCTTTTCGCTCTTCCCCTGTTGAGAGCCTCTATACAGAAGCAAATGTTCCATCCTTGTCTGATCGCCGTGATGCCCATTGCCTTCGTTACTATGTACGCTCTCACGATCTACACAATCCTTCCATTTATAGAATGGTCACCGATATTAGTAGACATTCTTTATTCGTTCGCCGCCCCTGTTTGCTCCGTCCCTTTTCTCTTCGCCTACTTTCACTCTTGTCTTCCCTTCAGTTACCACCTTTATATGTTCATGTAGCATCTCACTTTTCCCTACCCCCCTGGGAAGTTCCAGCTGTTCGGGTCTGTTCTTTCTCACTCCCTTGCTCGAAAGCTCAACTGCCTACGGTGGCTTCCCGCTCTCTTTTTCTTGATCACTTCCACTCTCATTCTCATGCCACCGCTGTGTACACAGATGGCTCTAAGTCTTCAGACGGCGTCGGATTCGCAGCAGTGTTTCCGGACAGCGTCGTACGAGGGCATTTACTATCTTCAGCTAGCATTTTTACTGCTGAACTGTATGCCATTCTTGCAGCACTTATTCGTATCGCATCTATGCCTGTGTCATCATTTGTAGTAGTCTCAGACTCCCTTAGTGCTCTACAGGCTATACGAAAATTTGATACATCTCATCCCCTAGTTCTCCGTATCCAACTTTGGCTACGCCGTATCTCTACCAAACATAAAGATATTGTTTTTTGTTGGGTCCCTGGTCATGTCGACGTACAGGGCAATGAACAGGCAGACACTGCTGCGCGGTCAGCAGTATATGACCTACCAATTTCCTATCGAGGTGTTCCATTTCTAGACTATTTTGCTGCAATAGCTACCCACCTTCGCACCCGTTGGCAACAACGTTGGTCAACTCTGCTCGGTAACAAACTTCATTCTATTAAACCGAGCATAGGTTACTGGCCGTCTTCTTGTCATCAGTGCCGAGGTTGGGAGACCACTCTCTCCCGCCTTCGCATTGGCCACACTCGTCTTACTCATGGGTATCTCATGGAGAGGCACCCTGTTCCTCTCTGTGAGCAGTGTCAAGTTCCAGTATCGATTAGCCACATTCTGTTAGACTGCCCTCTCTATCAACGAGCACGCAGAATTTACCTCCAACGTCGTCTTCGTTCTCCTACTCTCTCTTTACCTTCCCTTCTTGCTGATGGACCCTCCTTTAATCCTGACTCTCTCATTGACTTCTTGACAACGACTGATTTACTCCACAAACTCTGATGATACTTTTCACACTCCCCTCAGCCCTTTCTGGTTCAGTCTCTTGCTGCCCTTTACCCTTTCACCATCCACTGCCCCGCTGTTATCCGTAACCTGTTGCTCATCCATCTCCCTTTTGCCACCTGATGCCCTCGCTTCCTTCCTGCCCTGCAGCGCTGTATAGTCCTTGTGGCTTAGCGCTTCTTTTTGATTATAATAATAATAATAATACAGTGGCTCCCTAGTATATTGATGATAAAGGCTAAAGTGTCATTTGAAAACAGGTGAATTTGTAAATGAAGTGATAAGCCTATAGAAGCAGGTGCCAGAAGTCGCCAGAAACTTACCACAGGTCAGCTGTTTTTAATAATCTTCCTGGCCTGCTAGTGTACTCGCATATAATCTAGTGATACCAGTGAATAGCAGAATACAGTGTTGTAGTAGCAACTACCCAGTATTATAATGGTACTTAGTGGAGTGGAGTGACTTTCATTAGTTTCTTTTTCTTGAAATACCAGACATATACTGTGAATTTCATATAACCTGTAGTTACCAGCGGTCGCAATATACACAACGAGAAGCAATTATTACTACAGAAAAAGCGCCCTTCCTCCAAAATTTGCACCAGTCAACTATAGTGATAATATAGCATTTATTGTGGTGGAGACGGAAAAAAAAAAAATAGAGAAGCTAGATACAGCGATTGATAAACAAAGGTGGAGGCTCGACCGTTCGTCATTGTAGGAGCTGCCAGCAGTCACCGGCTCTTCAACACGCAAGTTATACTTTTGTATCAATCAAATCACATATTACTCGGGTAGATAATTTCCAGTAGATCCTTCATGTGTTAGCTCAAATCACCGACCAGTATGGTTTAAATAAGTGACCCACTGATCAGATCAGATAGACTGGTCCGAACCCTTGACTGGTCCGAACCCTTGACTGGTCCGAACCCTTGACTGGTCCGAACCCTTGACTGGTCCGAACCCTTGACTGGTCCGAACCCTTGACTGGTCCGAACCCTTGACTGGTCCGAACCCTTGACTGGTCCGAACCCTTGACTGGTCCGAACCCTTGACTGGTCCGAACCCTGGACTGGTTTCAAACGGTTTCGTCGTGCACCACCTAGCAGGTTATTAATAGAATATTCAAGAGGTTGCTAGTAGAATTGCAGTAAATCAACCA
This sequence comes from Cherax quadricarinatus, assembly GCF_038502225.1. Taxonomy (NCBI): domain Eukaryota; kingdom Metazoa; phylum Arthropoda; class Malacostraca; order Decapoda; family Parastacidae; genus Cherax; species Cherax quadricarinatus. The sequence goes on along the minus strand of NC_091389.1, from coordinate 8,632,821 downwards.
TTCAAATCATTATGAAGCTGTGTGTAGTCTGTGGTCAGTCAAACAAACGGGCTTCCACATGCATAAATTGTCATTTTTGTGGAAATTGGTGTCACGCCCCTTGTGCAGATATCCAAGAACTAGCTACAAGCAGTATTAAAACAGGGAAGTGTTTTTGGGTATGCCCAAATGAGATAAATCTGTGGACTAAAATCACAAGGGTATTAAAAGAGGTCAACATCAAAGCTGCTTTCATAGAAAACCTGGAAGCTTTCTACAACAGATGGGAACATAAAAAGTCCGGGCTGAATGGTACTGCCCTTGATACTGGCCATGTAGTCAGAAACTGTAAGGCTGGAGATGATGTCCTGGTAGTCAGTAAATGGGGGGTGGATAGTGCTGTCCTGGGAGACAGTAATGGGGAAGCTGGAGGTGCTGTCCTGGGAGACAGTAATGGTGAAGCTGGAGGTGCTGTCCTGGGAGACAGTAATGGTGAAGCTGGAGATGCTGTCCTGGGAGACAGTAATGGGGAAGCTGGAGATGCTGTCCTGGGAGACAGTAATGGTGAAGCTGGAGATTTTGTCCAGGTAGTCGGGAATTATACGCAGGAAGGAATACATATGAATGACCTCATAGGGGACAGGAGCCATAGTAGGGAAACAAGTGTAGTCAAAGATAAGATAAAACCAATATTGCAAACTAGAAATACCGCAGGAAATAGCAAACAAGAGGACTCCACTAGCAATAGTGAGGATATATTACCAAAAACAAATGGTGGGAGCTCCATTGTTGGTGCTAGGGAGGATAGAAGTAAGACAGGGAAACATGCACCAACAGGGAATACAGTCACAGAAACCCAAGGCAAACGGAAACCAAGCCTGTGCACATACTATGCACTCGGTATCTGCTGGCATGGGAAATCTGGAAAAACAGATGGGACGTGCAACTATGACCACCCTAGGAAATGCCATGCCCATATGACAAGAGGAAAATGCAAACTCCCTTCCTGTAAGCTTTTTCACCCTGAACTGTGTACCTCTTCAGTACAGGAAAGACTGTGCTATAACTTAAATTGCCAGGCATACCATCTAAAGGGGACAAAAAGATACAAAACATCCAGGCCATGGGAAAACCTGGGTAGCCACAGCCACTCAAGAGGGAGAGGTTTTTTAGTGCCAGGAAGGAAAAAAAACTGGCAGGAAATGGCAGAAATCGTACACCAAATCCAGTCATTCCTGGAGTGGAACCACAGTCGATGGCCTCCACTCCAAACCAACAGATACAGATACTAATGCCGGAAAAAAAATCCCCCCCCAGTACCAACAATACCACCAGTCCGATAACATTCTTCTTTGCAAATATACAGGGTCTAAAGCCAGCAACAAACAACAAAATACCTTTCATCCGTGGACTGCTTGCAGAGGCAAAGGCAATGTTCGCGGCTTTCACTGAGACCCACATAAAGGATCACTTGGACAACGAAATATGGATCCCAGGTTACAACCTATACAGATGTGACAGAGTGAACAGGCAAAAGGGGGGGGTTGGCCTGTACATTGCAGAGTCACTTGTTTGCACAGAACTGCTAAATGCCTCAAATGATGTAGTGGAAGTTTTAGCAGTAAAGGTCGAGAACCAAAACCTAGTCATTGTGATAGTCTACAAGCCTCCGGATGCAACATCCCAGCAATTCCAGGAACAGCTGTTAAAAATTGACCACTGTCTGGAAAACCTTCCAGCTCCTGCACCCAACATCTTGCTCCTGGGGGATTTCAACTTAAGGCACCTAAAATGGAGGAATATAGCAAATAATATTGTTGCAGTAATAACACCAGGAGGCAGCTAAAGGACCCCAATGGAAATAAGTCACTCTGTCTGACTTTTTTGGGTTATCCTAGGTTCTCTACACATATGCTGCTATGTATGATAATTCTATGTAACTGTATTGTGTATACCTGAATAAATTTACTTACTTACTTACTTACTTACTAGCTCTGATGAAAACTCACACTCACGCGAGCTTTTAAATCTCTGCACAAAATTCAATTTAAACCAGCAAATAATAGAGCCTACTAGACTGGAGAATACACTAGACCTCATCTTCACTAACAATGATGATCTGATAAGAAATATCACCATATCAAAAACAATATACTCAGATCACAACATAATTGAGGTTCAGTCATGTATGCGCGGAGCCCCAGACCGACATAAGGAGATTAGTCACGAGGGAGCATTCACCAAATTCAACTTCAATAACAAAAACATAAAGTGGGACCAAGTAAACCAAGTCCTAACCGATATAAGCTGGGAAGATATACTAAGCAACACAGACCCCAACTTATGCCTAGAACAGATTAACTCGGTAGCACTCGATGTATGCACAAGGCTTATTCCTCTAAGAAAAAGGAGGAGTAGATGTAAAACAGAAAGAGACAGGCGCTCCCTTTACAGGCGACGGAAAAGAATAACAAAGCGGCTAAAAGAGGTCAATATATCTGAAATGCGTAGGGAGACACTGGTCAGAGAAATAGCAAGCATCGAACTTAAGCTAAAAGAATCCTTTAGGAGTCAGGAATCGCGGGAAGAACTAAAAGCCATAAATGAAATCGAAAGAAACCCAAAGTATTTCTTCTCCTATGCCAAATCAAAATCGAGAACAACGTCCAGTATTGGGCCCCTACTTAAACAAGATGGGTCCTACACAGATGACAACAAGGAAATGAGTGAGCTACTCAAGTCCCAATATGACTCAGTTTTTAGCAAGCCGCTAACCAGACTGAGAGTCGAAGATCAAAATGAATTTTTTATGAGAGAGCCACAAAATTTGATTAACACAAGCCTATCCGATGTTATCCTGACGCCAAATGACTTCGAACAGGCGATAAATGACATGCCCATGCACTCTGCCCCAGGGCCAGACTCATGGAACTCTGTGTTCATCAAGAACTGCAAGAAGCCCCTATCACGAGCCTTTTCCATCCTATGGAGAGGGAGCATGGACACGGGGGTCGTCCCACAGTTACTAAAAACAACAGACATAGCCCCACTCCACAAAGGGGGCAGTAAAGCAACAGCAAAGAACTACAGACCAATAGCACTAACATCCCATATCATAAAAATCTTTGAAAGGGTCCTAAGAAGCAAGATCACCACGCATCTAGAAACCCATCAGTTACACAACCCAGGGCAACATGGGTTTAGAACAGGTCGCTCCTGTCTGTCTCAACTATTGGACCACTACGACAAGGTCCTAAATGCACTAGAAGACAAAAAGAATGCAGATGTAATATATACAGATTTTGCAAAAGCCTTCGACAAGTGTGACCATGGCGTAATAGCGCACAAAATGCGTGCTAAAGGAATAACAGGAAAAGTCGGTCGATGGATCTATAATTTCCTCACTAACAGAACACAGAGAGTAGTCGTCAACAGAGTAAAGTCCGAGGCAGCTACGGTGAAAAGCTCTGTTCCACAAGGCACAGTACTCGCTCCCATCTTGTTCCTCATCCTTATATCCGACATAGACAAGGATGTCAGCCACAGCACCGTGTCTTCCTTTGCAGATGACACCCGAATCTGCATGACAGTGTCTTCCATTGCAGACACTGCAAAGCTCCAGGCAGACATCAACCAAATCTTTCAGTGGGCTGCAGAAAACAATATGAAGTTCAACGATGAGAAATTTCAATTACTCAGATATGGTAAACATGAGGAAATTAAATCTTCATCAGAGTACAAAACAAATTCTGGCCACAAAATAGAGCGAAACACCAACGTCAAAGACCTGGGAGTGATCATGTCGGAGGATCTCACCTTCAAGGACCATAACATTGTATCAATCGCATCTGCTAGAAAAATGACAGGATGGATAATGAGAACCTTCAAAACTAGGGAGGCCAAGCCCATGATGACACTCTTCAGGTCACTTGTTCTATCTAGGCTGGAATATTGCTGCACACTAACAGCACCTTTCAAGGCAGGTGAAATTGCCGACCTAGAAAATGTACAGAGAACTTTCACGGCGCGCATAACGGAGATAAAACACCTCAATTATTGGGAGCGCTTGAGGTTCCTAAACCTGTATTCCCTGGAACGCAGGAGGGAGAGATACATTATATACACCTGGAAAATCCTAGAGGGACTAGTACCGAACTTGCACACGAAAATCACTCACTACGAAAGCAAAAGACTTGGCAGACGATGCACCATCCCCCCAATGAAAAGCAGGGGTGTCACTAGCACGTTAAGAGACCATACAATAAGTGTCAGGGGCCCGAGACTGTTCAACTGCCTCCCAGCACACATAAGGGGGATTACCAACAGACCCCTGGCAGTCTTCAAGCTGGCACTGGACAAGCACCTAAAGTCAGTTCCGGATCAGCCGGGCTGTGGCTCGTATGTTGGTTTGGGTGCAGCCAGCAGCAACAGCCTGGTTGATCAGGCTCTGATCCACCAGGAGGCCTGGTCTCAGACCGGGCCGCGGGGGCGTTGACCCCCGGAACTCTCTCCAGGTAAACTCCAGGTATATATATATATATATATATATATATATATATATATATATATATATATATATATATATATATATATATTATATATATATAGTGTTTGTGTGTAATGTAGTTAGGTTAACTTAGGTTAGGCTAAGTTAGGTTAGGTTAGGATAGGTTAAGTTAGGTTAGGTGGTTAGTTTGGTTAGGATAGGTTAAGTTAGGTTAGGTTAGGTTAGGTTAGTTTAAGTTAGGTTAGGTTAGGATAGGTTAAGCTAGGTTAGGTGGTTAGTTAGGTTAATCAGGAAACAGAACAAGTGTTTCCTGACGCGGGTCTTAGTCACATGACGACCCAGAGCTGGAGCTTTTGGTCACCTGCCTGAGACCTTCCACTGGCTTACCACTCCACCCCTTTAAAAACTATGGCAACGACTCATTACTCAGAATTATCTGATTTTTTGGGGTTACCCTGGTAGGTAATTTACACAACTCTCACTCTGAGGTCCTTGGTTCGATCCCCGGTACGGGTGGTAAAATTAGGGAGTTTCCTTAAGACACCTGCTGTCACTGTTCACCTAGCAGTAAGTAGGTACCTGGGTGTTAGTTACCTTACACATGCTGTCACTATTCATCTAGCATTAAGTAGGTACCTGGGTGTTAGTTACCTTAAACCTGCTGTCACTGTTCACCTAGCATTAAGTAGGTACCTGGGTGTTAGTTACCTTACACCTGCTGTCACTGTTCACCTAGCAGTAAGTAGGTACCTGGGTGTTAGTTACCTTACACCTGCTGTCACTGTTCACCTAGAAGTAAGTAGGTACCTGGGTATTAGTTACCTTACACCTGCTGTCACTGTTCACCTAGAAGTAAGTAGGTACCTGGGTGTTAGTTACCTTACACCTGCTGTCACTGTTCACCTAGAAGTAAGTAGGTACCTGGGTGTTAGTTACCTTACACCTACTGTCACTGTTCACCTAGCAGTAAGTAGGTACCTGGGTGTTATTTACCTTACACCTGCTGTCACTGTTCACCTAGCATTAAGTAGGTACCTGGGTGTTAGTTACCTTACACCTGCTGTCACTGTTCACCTAGCATTAAGTAGGTACCTGGGTGTTAGTTACCTTACACCTGCTGTCACTGTTCACCTAGCATTAAGTAGGTACCTGGGTGTTAGTTACCTTACACCTGCTGTCACTGTTCACCTAGCATTAAGTAGGTACCTGGGTGTTAGTTACCTTACACCTGCTGTCACTGTTCACCTAGCATTAAGTAGGTACCTGGGTGTTAGTTACCTTACACCTGCTGTCACTGTTCACCTAGCATTAAGTAGGTACCTTGGTGTTAGTTACCTTACACCTGCTGTCACTGTTCACCTAGCAGTAAGTAGGTACCTGGGTGTTAGTTACCTTACACCTGCTGTCACTGTTCACCTAACATTAAGTAGGTACCTGGGTGTTAGTTACCTTACACCTGCTGTCACTGTTCACCTAGCAGTAAGTAGGTACCTGGGTGTTAGTTACCTTACACCTGCTGTCACTGTTCACCTAGCAGTAAGTAGGTACCTGGGTGTTAGTTACCTTACACCTGCTGTCACTGTTTACCTAGAAGTAAGTAGGTACCTGGGTGTTAGTTACCTTACACCTGCTGTCACTGTTCACCTAGAAGTAAGTAGGTACCTGGGTGTTAGTTACCTTACACCTACTGTCACTGTTCACCTAGCAGTAAGTCGGTACCTGGGTGTTAGTTACCTTACACCTGATGTCACTGTTCACCTAGCAGTAAGTAGGTACCTGGATGTTAGTTACCTTACACCTACTGTCACTGTTCACCTAGAAGTAAGTAGGTACCTGGGTGTTAGTTACCTTACACCTACTGTCACTGTTCACTTAGCAGTAAGTAGGTACCTGGGTGTTAGTTACCTTACACCTGCTGTCACTGTTCACCTAGCAGTAAGTAGGTACCTGGGTGTTAGTTACCTTACACCTACTGTCACTGTTCACCTAGAAGTAAGTAGGTACCTGGGTGTTAGTTACCTTACACCTACTGTCACTGTTCACCTAGCAGTAAGTAGGTACCGGGTGTTAGTTACCTTACACCTGCTGTCACTGTTCGCCTAGCAGTAAGTAGGTACCTGGGTGTTAGTTACCTTACACCTACTGTCACTGTTCACCTAGAAGTAAGTAGGTACCTGGGTGTTAGTTACCTTACACCTGCTGTCACTGTTCACCTAGCATCAAGTAGGTACCTGGGTGTTAGTTGCCTTACACCTGCTGTCACTGTTCACCTAGCAGTAAGTAGGTACCTGGGTGTTAGTTACCTTACACATACTGTCACTGTTCACCTAGCAGTAAGTAGGTACCTGGGTGTTAGTTACCTTACACATACTGTCACTGTTCACCTAGCAGTAAGTAGGTACCTGGGTGTTAGTTACCTTACACCTGCTGTCACTGTTCACCTAACAGTAAGTAGGTACCAGGGTGTTAATCACCATATAACTTACAATTTTCTAAACTAGTAACCCATTAAATTTATTCGTTTTCTGTAACTCACTGTAAAAGAAAACGGAACATTATTAACCACCAACTAAAACAATTTCTTATTATTTTTTAGACGCATTAGAAACTACAACAATTAAGTAAATAAGTAGGTAAGCTTATTTAGGTACAATTACAAAGGTTTTAGGTGACTATAATTATTTTATATAGTAATACGTGTGTAAATTACTTCCTTCTTGTAAATATTAACTGATAATTTACATAAATATTTATCCCGCGTCGTCACGGTCTGTGGCAGCGATGACGTCATTTGTTTATACTCTCTACCTGCCATGTTTCACTAGATTTTTAATTTTTAAAAATTTATTACGAGATTATTTATTGTTATTTCTTGCCGAGTTTATAACAGAATTTTACCTTTTCTAATTTTGTGCTTATTGGTTTCATATATTTTTTTATTCTTTGTATATTTTATGCTAGAAAAACTAATCCTTACAAAAACATGTCAGTTCCACCATTATGTGTTCGCATTTGTTTATTAAATAAAAATCTTGTATTTTAATAACGAAATAATATTGTTGCTACCCATTTATAATACAATTAAGTAAATTAAGTCATTATTCAGTGTGATTATGCAAAGAGAGTTGCACATATCAATTAAATTTAGAGAATATATGATCATAGTTGACGAAATTCAAACAAGTTTCCAGGTGTTGAGACGCAGCATTTTGATCAGAGGGATAACATGGTTATTTATATACATATATAAACTCTTTTTATTTATCTCAATAAACACTCATATTTATTTTAAATTTATTCCTATATTTTTACTAGCTGGTTACAATGTTTATTATATATTTGGCCAAAAAAAATATTCAAATTTTTTTTTATATATTTATCTTGTTTTTATTTTAAACTGTTTTAATATATTTTAAAATTAAGAAATTATTTTTTATTCTTTTCTTATTATAAAATAAAAAAAATAAATTTTAGAAATCTGTTTATTTTCTTGGTTAGATTCTCGACTTTATTTTTGGGTCTTAAAATTAACTCGATTTTTTAAGATAAATTATTAGCAGGATAAAATTATTACAATCGCTAACACAATCATCACAAAACAATCATACAAAAGCATACAACCACACAATCATACAATCACAAACACAATATGACATAACTTGTACAATCACACAAAGAAACAATCAAACAATCACACAAAGAAACAATCACACAAAGAAACAATCACACAAAGAAACAATCACACAAAGAAACAATCACACAAAGAATCAAAGAAACAATCACACAAAGAAACAATCACACAAAGAAACAATCACACAAAGAATCAAAGAAACAATCACACAAAGAAACAATCACACAAAGAAACAATCACACAAAGAAACAATCACACAAAGAAACAATCACACAAAGAAACAATCACACAAAGAAACAATCAGACAAAGAAACAATCACACAAAGAAACAATCACACAAAGAAACAATCAAAGAAACAATCACACAAAGAAACAATCACACAAAGAAACAATCACACAAAGAAACAATCACACAAAGAAACAATCACACAAAGAAACAATCACACAAAGAAACAATCACACAAAGAAACAATCACACAAAGAAACAATCACACAAAGAAACAATCACACAAAGAAACAATCACACAAAGAATCAAAGAAACAATCACACAAAGAAACAATCACACAAAGAATCAAAGAAACAATCACACAAAGAAACAATCACACAAAGAAACAATCACACAAAGAAACAATCACACAAAGAAACAATCACACAAAGAAACAATCACACAAAGAAACAATCACACAAAGAAACAATCAGACAAAGAAACAATCAGACAAAGAAACAATCAGACAAAGAAACAATCACACAAAGAAACAATCAGACAAAGAAACAATCAGACAAAGAAACAATCAAAGAAACAATCACACAAAGAAACAATCAGACAAAGAAACAATCAGACAAAGAAACAATCACACAAAGAAACAATCAGACAAAGAAACAATCACACAAAGAAACAATCAGACAAAGAAACAATCACACAAAGAAACAATCACACAAAGAAACAATCACACAAAGAAACAATCAGACAAAGAAACAATCAGACAAAGAAACAATCACACAAAGAAACAATCAAAGAAACAATCAGACAAAAAAACAATCAGACAAAGAAACAATCAGACAAAGAAACAATCACACAAAGAAACAATCAGACAAAGAAACAATCAAAGAAACAATCACACAAAGAAACAATCAGACAAAGAAACAATCAGACAAAGAAACAATCAGACAAAGAAACAATCACACAAAGAAACAATCACACAAAGAAACAATCAGACAAAGAAACAATCAGACAAAGAAACAATCAGACAAAGAAACAATCAGACAAAGAAACAATCACACAAAGAAACAATCAGACAAAGAAACAATCAAAGAAACAATCAGACAAAGAAACAATCACACAAAGAAACAATCACACAAAGAAACAATCACACAAAGAAACAATCACACAAAGAAACAATCACACAAAGAAACAATCAAAGAAACAATCACACAAAGAAACAATCACACAAAGAAACAATCACACAAAGAAACAATCACACAAAGAAACAATCACACAAAGAAACAATCAGACAAAGAAACAATCACACAAAGAAACAATCACACAAAGAAACAATCACACAAAGAAACAATCACACAAAGAAACAATCAAAGAAACAATCACACAAAGAAACAATCACACAAAGAAACAATCACACAAAGAAAATCACACAAAGAAACAAAGAAACAAAGAAACAATCAAAGAAACAATCAAAGAAACAATTACACAAAGAAACAATCAAAGAAACAATCAAAGAAACAATCACACAAAGAAACAATCACACAAAGAAACAATCAGACGAAACAATCAGACAAAGAAACAATCACACAAAGAAACAATCACACAAAGAAACAATCAGACAAAGAAACAATCAAAGAAACAATCAGACAAAGAAACAATCAGACAAAGAAACAATCACACAAAGAAACAATCACACAAAGAAACAATCAGACAAAGAAACAATCAGACAAAGAAACAATCAGACAAAGAAACAATCAGACAAAGAAACAATCAGACAAAGAAACAATCAGACAAAGAAACAATCACACAAAGAAACAATCAGACAAAGAAACAATCAGACAAAGAAACAATCAAAGAAACAATCACACAAAGAAACAATCAGACAAAGAAACAATCACACAAAGAAACAATCAGACAAAGAAACAATCAGACAAAGAAACAATCAGACAAAGAAACAATCACACAAAGAAACAATCAGACAAAGAAACAATCAGACAAAGAAACAATCAGACAAAGAAACAATCAGACAAAGAAACAATCACACAAAGAAACAATCAGACAAAGAAACAATCACACAAAGAAACAATCAGACAATCACACAAAGAAACAATCACACAAAGTAACAATCACACAAAGTAACAATCACACAAAGAAACAATCAGACAAAGAAACAATCACACAAAGAAACAATCACACAAAGAAACAATCACACAAAGAAACAAAGAAACAATCACACAAAGAAACAAAGAAACAATCACACAAAGAAACAATCACACAAAGAAACAATCACACAAAGAAACAAAGAAACAATCACACAAAGAAACAAAGAAACAATCACACAAAGAAACAATCAAAGAAACAATCACACAAAGAAACAATCACACAAAGAAACAATCACACAAAGAAACAATCACACAAAGAAACAATCACACAAAGAAACAATCACACAAAGAAACAATCACACAAAGAAACAATCACACAAAGAAACAATCAAAGAAACAATCAGACAAAGAAACAATCAAAGAAACAATCAGACAAAGAAACAATCAAAGAAACAATCAGACAAAGAAACAAAGAAACAATGACACAAAGAAACAATCAAAGAAACAATCAAAGAAACAATCACACAAAGAAACAATCACACAAAGAAACAATCACACAAAGAAACAATCAGACAAAGAAACAGACAAAGAAACAATCAGACAAAGAAACAGACAAAGAAACAATCAGACAAAGAAACAAAGAAACAATGACACAAAGAAAAAATCAGACAAAGAAACAATCAGACAAAGAAACAATCACACAAAGAAACAATCAGACAAAGAAACAATCAGACAAAGAAACAATCAAAGAAACAATCAGACAAAGAAACAATCACACAAAGAAACAATCACACAAAGAAACAATCAAAGAAACAATCAGACAAAGAAACAAAGAAACAATCAGACAAAGAAACAAAGAAACAATCAGACAAAGAAACAATCACACAAAGAAACAATCACACAAAGAAACAATCACACAAAGAAACAATCACACAAAGAAACAATCACACAAAGAAACAATCACACAAAGAAACAATCACACAAAGAAACAATCACACAAAGAAACAATCAAAGAAACAATCAGACAAAGAAACAATCAAAGAAACAATCAGACAAAGAAACAATCAAAGAAACAATCAGACAAAGAAACAATGACACAAAGAAACAATCAAAGAAACAATCAAAGAAACAATCACACAAAGAAACAATCACACAAAGAAACAATCACACAAAGAAACAATCAGACAAAGAAACAGACAAAGAAACAATCAGACAAAGAAACAGACAAAGAAACAATCAGACAAAGAAACAAAGAAACAATGACACAAAGAAACAATCAAAGAAACAATCAAAGAAACAATCACACAAAGAAACAATCAGACAAAGAAACAATCAGACAAAGAAACAATCAGACAAAGAAACAGACAAAGAAACAATCACACAAACAATCACACAAAGAAACAATCAGACAAAGAAACAATCAAAGAAACAATCAGACAAAGAAACAATCAGAGAAAGAAACAATCACACAAAGAAACAATCTGACAAAGAAACAATCAAAGAAACAATCAGACAAAGAAACAATCAGACAAAGAAACAATCACACACAGAAACAATCATACAATCACACACAGAAACAATCATACAATCACACACAATCACACAATCATACAATCACACAGAAACAATCATACAATCACACACAAACACACAGAAACATACAATCACACAGAAACAATCATATAATCACACACAGAAACAATCATACAATCACACACAATCACACACAGAAACAATCATACAATCACACACAATCACACAATCACACACAAAAACAATCATACAATCACACAATCACACACAAACATACAATCACACAGAAACAATCATATAATCACACACAGAAACAATCATACAATCACACACAATCACACAGAAACAATCATATAATCACACACAGAAACAATCATACAATCACACACAATCACACAGAAACAATCATACAATCACACACAGAAACAATCATACAATCACACACAGAAACAATCATACAATCACACAGAAACAATCATACAATCACACAGAAACAATCATACAATCACACACAGAAACAATCATACAATCACACACAAACAATGACACAAAGAAACAACCATACAATCACACACAGAAACAATCATACAATCACACACAAACAATGACACAAAGAAACAACCATACAATCACACACAGAAACAATCATACAATCACACACAAACAATGACACAAAGAAACAACCATACAATCACACACAGAAACAATCATACAATCACACACAAACAATGACACAAAGAAACAACCATACAATCACACACAGAAACAAGCATACACAATCACACACAATCATACAATCACACACAAACAATGACACAAAGAAACAACCATACAATCACACAAAGAAACAATCACACAAACATACAATCACACACTGGTCTTAACTATAATAAATTAGGCTTGTTATGTCTCAGCGGAAGTTGCCTATTAAACCAAGATCAAACAATTATCTTCAATAAAACCAAAACTTTCGTTTATTTCAATAAATTCTCTTTAAAACCCGACAGTTAATAATTAAAAAAATTACTTATTATACATTAACAAATTAAATTAATTTATTAAAAAAATAAATAAATTAAGTCAGTTACCACTCAAAATGGCTGGCCAGGGCTGCCAACAGGATTTTACGAATCTAAATAATTAGATTCGTAATATATATTTATAATATTCAAACTATGTTATGTTGGTATTGTTTTTTGGTCAGTTTGATTTTTATATAACAATAATTAGGAAAATATTTATTAAATAAGTGGAATTTATATATATTTTAATTATTAAATGTGAAGGTTTTTTTTTGTTGGTAAGTCGCCCTTTTAATAATAATAATAATAATAATAATAATAATAATAATAACGACATTAATTAATTTTTACTAAATACACTGTTGTATAATCGTGGCAGGAGAGTGGTTGAGCCTCAGCTCCTGGTCCCTGCTAGACCATTCTGATTTGTGGTTGAACTCTAGCAGCAAGTTCCTCTGGTTCAGCACTATGGTATTGAACGTCCGTGGAGGTGTACATGTGTACGTTCCACCGTGTGTGCGTGCGTCCGTGTACGTCTGTAACTGTACTCACCTAATTGTGGTTGCAGGGGTCGAGACTCAGCTCCTGGACCCGCTTGTTACTGTGCTTGTTACCGTGTGTGTCCGTGTACGTCCGTGTTGGTGTGAGAACGTACATGTGTATAGGGGTGTTCCGTGCACGTGTACGTCCGTGTACGTCTGTAACTGTGCTTGTTACCGTGTGCGTCCGTGTTGGTGTGAGAACGTACATGTGTATGGGGGTGTTCCGTGCACGTGTACGTCCGTGTACGTCTGTAACTGTGCTTGTTACCGTGTGCGTCCGTGTTGGTGTGAGAACGTACATGTGTATGGGGGTGTTCCGTGCACGTGTACGCCCGTGTACGTCTGTAACTGCTTTTTACCGTGTGCGTCCGTGTTGGTGTGAGAACGTACACGTGTATGGGGGTGTTACGTGTGCGTCCGTGTACCTCTGTAACTGTGTTACCGTGTATGTCCGTGTAGGTGTGAGAACGTACACGTGTATGGGGGTGTTCCGCGTACGTGTGCGTACGTGTACCTCTGTAACTGTGTTACCGTGTATGTCCGTGTAGGCGTGAGAACGTACACGTGTATGGGGGCGTTCCCTGTACGTGTGCGTCCGTGTGCTCCTTCCCGTGTGCATATGTGCGTCCACGTACACACGTCCATGTACGTGCGTCTGCATCAACGCACACGTTCCCATGTGCGTGAAACACCCTTATACACGTACATACGTGTGCACGGACGCACGTACAACCGTATTAATCCACAAAAAATCACAATAATTAAAGAATTAACCGAATTACCTTAGAAAATAAGCCGTATTTAAAATTTTTATAGAGAGGATTTTTCTTACATATTTGTGAAAAATGGCTTATTTTAGCTCTTTTTTAGTGGTTTAACATGTTAATTAAGGTTAATTATAGGTTAAAAATGGGGTTTGAGGTGTGATATATGGGTTAATGGGGTTAAATAAGGCGAAAATACACCATTTGTGAAAAATAGCATATTTTAGCCTTTTTTGGGTAGTGTTTGGTGTTGATTATGGTTAATTATGAGGTTAAAATAGGTTAAATGAGATGATATATGGGTTAAAATGGTTAAATAAGGTTAAAATATGTAATTATTAGTACATTTATGACGTTTTAACTGACTGTTGTTTATATTGGGCGTGCACAAAGTAGTTCCTCACATCGCCTTAATTACGTCATTAAATACGCAAATTACCTGATTTTGGGGGTGACCTATGGGTAAAATTACCACTCATCAGGGTATATAGGGCACAAAAGGGTAAATAGGACACCCACTGGGGTCAAAAAATGTGAAATAAGAAGGTGATAGTTGGCGGAGGGATACACAAGATGGCGGCAGTTGTAAAGTGGCGTCGACAACGGAGAGTTGTTCCGTCTCGCAATGCTCATATTTTGACCCCTTGGCGGCCGTCCTCTCGCCATAACGTCCCTCTGGAGACACCTTTGGGTCGCTAGGGAGACGCGTCCCACCGGACACCTGAGATAAAGGCACCTGGGGGTTAATTAAAGGCGCCGCTGCTCCAGGTAAACTTTTGTTTTGGGTGGGATGGGCTGGGCCGCCTACACTGGTTTATTTTACTGGTTTATCTACCTTATTCTGGGTTTATAAGCCTCGTTTGTGGGTTTGTTGGCATCCTGGTGGCTGGGGTTAAACCCACCGGGGGTTATTGATGAGTGTCGTTGCTTTATTGTACTGGTTTATTTTACTGGTTTATTAACCTTATTCTGGGTTTATAAGCCTCGTTTGTGGGTTTGTTGGCATCCTGGTGGCTGGGGTTAAACCCGCCGGGGGTTATTGATGAGTGTCGTTGCTTTATTTTACTGGTTTAGTCACCCGTCTTGTGGGTTTATTTCTCCTGTTAGTGGGTTTATTATGATCTTGGTGGATGGGGTTAAACCCCCCCGGGGGGTTTAAGAAGCGTCGCTATCTAAAATTAATTTTTGGGGATCTCGTATACTGGTTTGTTTTACTGGTTTATCATCCTTATTCTGGGTTTATTAGCCTTATTTGGGGGTTTATTGCCATTAAGCATCGCTGCTTAAAATGATTTATTTCGGATTGCCAACACCATTTTATTTTACTGGTTTATCACCCTTCCCGTGGGTTTATTCACCTTATTAATGGGTTTATTTCCCTCTTGGTAGCTGGGGTAACACCCCCTGGGGGTAATTTAGAAGCATCTCTGCTTAAAATAGAATTTTTTGGATCTACAGTTTATTTAAATGGTTTATCACCCTTCTCATGGGTTTATTCCTCCAATTAATGGGTTTATTCCCCCAATTAATGGGTTTATTCCCCCAATTAATGGGTTTATTTCCATCCAAGTAGCTGGGACAAACCCTAAGGGAAATTCAGAATCATCGCTAATGTGGAATTTTTTACGAATGGGCCGCCATTAATTATTAATTTTCTTGTATTTATTCCACATGGGTTTATTTTTACCGTGACCGATGAAATAAACCCGTCTGGGGAAAATTGAGGCGTTGCTGCCCCCGTTGAGACTTTAAGGGGGGGGCGAGTTTATTTTCTATTCCGAGTTTATTTTCTATTCCGAGTTTATTTTCTATTCCGAGTTTATTTTCTATTCCGAGTTTATTTTCTCTTCCGAGTTTATTTTCTATTTATTCCCATGCTTGATTGCACTTCCGAATTTTTCTCTTATCAAACTAACGGTGGATTTAAAACCCTCGTTAACCCCCCCATAAATTACACACTTGCAAATTTTTTACTAGAATTTTGATGGGGGAAAACGTTAAAAATTCCTGTTATTTCCGGCGGTACATAAACCGGAAATAAACACCGGAAATGGGTAGAAATACAGAGGAATAAATTTATTCGGGATTAAAGTTTGTCGAACCTGTTTTTAAAATATTTCTGCTTTATTTTGGGGGGGGTTTATGACTGGTGGCTGTCACCTGTCTGTCACTGGTTGCTGTCACCTGTCTGTCACTGGTTGCTGTCACCTGTCTGTCACTGGTTGCTGTCACCTGTCTGTCACTGGTTGCTGTCACCTGTCACTGGTTGCTGTCACCTGTCTGTCACTGGTTGCTGTCACCTGTCTGTCACTGGTTGCTGTCACCTGTCTGTCACTGGTTGCTGTCACCTGTCTGTCACTGGTTGCTGTCACTGGTTACTGTCACCTGTCTGTCACTGGTTGCTGTCACCTGTCTGTCACTGGTTGCTGTCACCTGTCTGTCACTGGTTACTGTCACCTGTCTGTCACTGGTTACTGTCACCTGTCTGTCACTGGTTACTGTCACCTGTCTGTCACTGGTTACTGTCACCTGTCTCACTGGTTGCTGTCACTGGTTACTGTCATCTGTCACTGGTTACTGTCATCTGTCACTGGTTACTGTCATCTGTCTGTTACTGGTTACTGTCACCTGTTTGTCACTGGTTGCTGTCACCTGTCTGTCACTGGTTACTGTCACCTGTCTGTCACTGGTTACTGTCATCTGTTACTGGTTACTGTCACCTGTCTCACTGGTTGCTGTCACTGGTTACTGTCACCTGTCACTGGTTACTGTCACTGGTTACTGTCACGTGTCACCTGTCTGTCACTGTTGCTGTCACCTGTCTGTCACTGTTGCTGTCACACTGGTTACTGTCTGTCACTGGTTGCTGTCACCTGTCTGTCACACTGTCACTGTTGTCACCTGTCTGTCACTGGTGTACTGTCACCTGTCTGTCACTGGTTACTGTCACCTGTCTGTCACTGTTGCTGTCACTGTCATCTGTCACTGGTTGCTCTGTCACTGGTTACTGTCACTGGTTACTGTCGTCTGTCTGTCACTGGTCTTTCACTGGTTACTGTCACCTGTCACTGGTTACTGTCACTGGTTGCTGTCACTGGTTACTGTCACTGGTTACTGTCACCTGTCTGTCACTGGTTACTGTCACCTGCCTGTCACTGGTTACTGTCACCTGTCTGTCACTGGTTACTGTCACCTTTCTGTCTGGTTACTGTCACCTGTCAGTCACTGGTTGCTGTCACCTGTCAGTCACTGGTTGCTGTCACCTGTCTGTCACTGGTTACTGTCACCTGTCACTGGTTCCTGCCACCTGTCTGTCACTGGTTCCTGCCACCTGTCACTGGTGGCTGCCACCTGTCTGTCACTGGTTGCTGTCATCTGCTGTGACCTGTTACTAGTTGGTTACTGTCACTGTCATCTGCCACCTGTCTGTCACTGGTTACTGTCACCTGTCTGTCACTGGTTACTGTCACCTGTCACTGGTTACTGTCACCTGTCACTGGTTACTGTCACCTGTCACTGGTTACTGTCACTGGTTGCTGTCACCTGTCTGTCACTTGTTGCTGTGACCTGTTACTGGTTACTGTCATCTGTCACCTGTCTGTCACTGGTTGCTGTCACCTGTCTGTCACTTGTTGCTGTGACCTGTTACTGGTTACTGTCATCTGTCACCTGTCTGTCACTGGTTGCTGTCACCTGTCTGTCACTGGTTGCTGTCACTGGCTGCTGCTACCTGTCTGTCACTGGTTGCTGCTACCTGTCTGTCACTGGTTACTGTCACCTGTCTGTCACTGGTTACTGTCACCTGTCACTGGTTGCTGTCACTGGTTACTGTCACGTGTCACCTGTCTGTCACTGGTTACTGTCACCTGTCACTGGTTACTGTCACCTGTCTGTCACTGGTTACTGTCACCTGTCTGTCACTGGTTCCTGCCACCTGTCACTGGTGGCTGCCACCTGTCTGTCACTGGTTGCTGTCACCTGTGTCACTTGTTGCTGTGACCTGTTACTAGTTACTGTCATCTGTCACCTGTCTGTCACTGGTTACTGTCACCTGTCACTGGTTACTGTCACCTGTCACTGGTTACTGTCACCTGTCTGTCGCTGGTTACTGTCACCTGTCTGTCGCTGGTTACTGTCACCTGTCTCGCTGGTTACTGTCACCTGTCTGTCGCTGGTTACTGTCACCTGTCTGTCGCTGGTTACTGTCACCTGTCTGTCGCTGGTTACTGTCACCTGTCTGTCACTGGTTACTGTCACCTGTCAGTCACTGGTTGCTGTCACCTGTCACCTGTCTGTCACTGGTTACTGTCACCTGTCACTGGTTACTGTCACCTGTCACTGGTTTCTGTCACCTGTCACTGGTTCCTGCCACCTGTCTGTCACTGGTTGCTGTCACCTGTCTGTCACTTGTTGCTGTGACCTGTTACTGGTTACTGTCACCTGTCACTGGTTCCTGCTACCTGTCTGTCACTGGTTGCTGTCACCTGTCACTGGTTGCTGTCACCTGTCACTGGTTGCTGTCACCTGTCACTGGTTACTGTCACCTGTCACTGGTTACTGTCACCTGTCTGTCACTGGTTGCTGTCACTAGTCTGTCACTGGTTGCTGCTACCTGTCTGTCACTGGTTGCTGCCACCTGTCTGTCACTGGTACCTGTCTGTCACTGGTTGCTGCCACCTGCCCGTCAGTCTGGTGGCTGTCGCCTGCCTGTCAGTCTGGTGGCTGTCGCCTGCCCGTCAGTCTGGTGGCTGTCGCCTGCCCGTCAGTCTGGTGGCTGTCGCCTGCCCGTCAGTCTGGTGGCTGTCGCCTGCCCGTCAGTCTGGTGGCTGTCGCCTGCCCGTCAGTCTGGTGGCTGTCGCCTGCCCGTCAGTCTGGTGGCTGTCACCTGCCCGTCAGTCTGGTGGCTGTCGCCTGCCCGTCAGTCTGGTGGCTGTCGCCTGCCCGTCAGTCTGGTGGCTGTCGCCTGCCCGTCAGTCTGGTGGCTGTCACACGTCAGACTACTGTTCACCTGTATATTGTCTTTTGACTTAGCTACTCTCTCTCACTTGTCTGTCAATCTGCCTGCTGTGTGTATGCCATTGATCAATCAATGTGGCTGCTGTCTGCATGTTGCCTGTCTGTCTGGTTACTTTGTCCCTGTCTGTTTCTGGCTGCTATACATGTCGGTAACTTTAGGTACAGGTACACATAAGTGGATTGATGATGCATAGTAATGCGTGTAAATTACGTACTCAGGATAGCCCAAAGAAGTCAAGTGACTTGTTTCCATTGTGGTCCTGTCTGTCAGTCTGGCTTCTGGTTACAAAATGTAAGTGGTATAAGAAAGCTAGAAAGGAGGAACACTGCAACAGGCCTACTGGCTCATATTGGGCAGGTTATCAATCAAATCCAAACCCACTAATAGTGCTACCTAAGCAATAAGCTTTGATAACCCTTTTAGCTCATGTGTAAATCCCACTTAAATCCAACCCCCTCTCGTATTTTTTTTTTATCGACATACTGGCCGTCTCCCACCGAAGCAAGGTGACATAAAACAAAAAACTTAAACCGTCATTCACACACAATCACTGTTTTCGCAGAAGTGCCCAGACATAGCAGTTTAGAGGTCACTCCAAATAGCTAATATCCCAACCCCCGTCCTTTAAAGTGCAGGCATTGTACTTCCCACCTTCGGGACTTGAGTCCGGCTAACTGGTTTTCCCTGAATCCCTTCACAAAACATTACCCTGCTCACACTTCAACAGCTCGTCAGATCCCAAAAACCATTCATTTACATTCACTCCAATCTAACATGCTCACACATGCCTGCTGCATGTCCAGGCTCCTTGCACATAAAACTTCTCATACCCCCCTCCATCCTTTCCTAGGATGACCCCTACACCTCCTCCCCTCTGCTACAGATTTATACACCCTCCAAGTCATTTTATTTTGCTCCATCCTCTAAATGACCAAACCACCTCAACAACTCCTCTTCAGCCATCTGAATATTTTTTGTAACTCCACACCTCCTCCTAATTTCCACACTACAAATTCTCTGCATAATATGTACACCACACATTGTCCTTAAACATGACATCTCCACTGCTTCCAGCCTAGCTGCACCATTCACAACCAACTGTCTACACTCACGAAAAAAAAAAAAACACCTAGGATACGTCCGAGGTCTTCCATGTCAACTGCCAGACACAAATCACTGAGAGAGTTGTTGAGGGTGTGGACTGTCTCCTCGGACCAATAAAAGTAAACAGATGTCTGGAATAAACTGTAATTTATAATTGAAAATACAAAGCAACATTATCAAAATGAGGAAATTTTAAAACCTAGATTAACGAACCAGAATGATGTTCTTCCTGGTTTGTTTATCAAATGTTTTACTTGCTTCACACCCACATAAGAGTGTTGGTACCACTATACCCTCGTGCATTCCCTTCTTTGCCTCCATGGATAATATTTTTGTTTCCACAGAATTTCAATGCACCACTCGCCTTTTTATCTTTATCAGTTCCCTGGTTAACCTCGCCCTTTGTAAACCCACCTGCTGACTAATCTGCTCCCAAATATCTGAACATTCGCTTGTTCCATACCCCAGCCTCCCTACAGTGTAATATCCAGTACATATTTCTTTACCTAACTCATTTGATACCCTCATCACCATACTCTTATCTGTGTTTACTTTCAACTTAATTTCTTTACACACCCTCCCAGACTTGTCTACTAACCTAAATTTGAAGTTAAATTTGGATTTAATTGTTACAAAATGTAAGTGGTATGGTAAATGTAAGTGGTAGGAAGCCACTAATTATGCCCAGCTATTTTGGCCCTATCAAGATTGTCTTATAACAAGGCAGTTAGATTGCTTGACTTTTAACTTGATTACAACATGTTAATTTAACATTATCTACTGTGCATTTAATTGCTACATTTATAGAATGGTGTGAATATTAATTTAAGTTTCTTAGCTTAGGGTCATTTAGTATAGGTTTAAGGTAAAGTTACTTAACCTAGGTAAGATTATCTTTGGTCAAAATTTAAATAAATGTAATATGATGTCCTGTACACCACGAACACACAGTTTGTTCGTGGTTCGATCCCCGGCACGGGTGGAAACATTCACTGTGTTTACTTACACTTGTCTCCGTTCACCTAGCAAGCAAGTAGGTACCTAGGTGTTAGCCCTGGGAACAAGACACTATTTAGTGATAGTGTAGTATAGTGTTCCTCCTTTCTTATGGTCTTACTGGCCCATGCTAGGCAGGTTGGACAAAAATATTTGTCCAACCCATTTTCAGTGCTACCCAAGAATAAGTTTTAATAGTAGTTACATCTAGCCTTGACGTAGTTACATCTAGCCTTGACGTAGTTACATCTAGCCTTGACGTAGTTACATCTAGCCTGGGCGTAGTTACATCTAGCCTGGGCATAGTTACATCTAGCCTGGGCATAGTTACATCTAGCCTGGGCGTATTTACATCTAGCCTGGGCATAGTTGCATCTAGCCTGGGCATAGTTACATCTAGCCTGGGCATAGTTGCATCTAGCCTGGGCATAGTTGCATCTAGCCTGGCCGTAGTTATGTCTAGCCTGGGCATAGTTATGTTTAGCCTGGGCGTAGTTACGTCTGGCCTGGGTGTAGTTGCGTCTGGCCTGGGCATAGTTAAATCTAGTCTGGGTGTAGTTACATCTAGCCTGGGCGTAGTTACATCTAGCCTGGGCGTAGTTACATATAGCCTGGGCGTAGTGAAATCTAATCTGTGAGTAGTTACATCTGGCCTGGGCATAGTTACATCTGGCCTGGGCATAGTTACATCTAGCCTGGGCATAGTTACATCTAGCCTGGGCATAGTTACATCTAGCCTGGACGTACATAATTACATCTAGCCTGGACGTACAAAGTTACATCTAGCCTGGACGTACATAATTACTGTACATCTAGCCTGGACGTACATAATTACATCTAGCCTGGACGTACATAATTACATCTAGCCTGGACATACATAATTACATCTAGCCTGGACATACATAATTACATCTAGCCTGGACATACATAATTACATCTAGCCTGGTTACATCTAGCCTGGACGTACATAGTTACATCTACATACATATTACATCTAGCCTACATAGACATACATAATTACATCTAGCTGGACTACATAGACATACATAATTACATCTAGCCTGGACATACATAATTACATCTAGCCTGGACGTACATAGTTACATCTAGCCTGGACGTACAGAGTTACATCTAGCCTGGACGTACAGAGTTACATCTAGCCTGGACGTACATAGTTACATCTAGCCTGGACGTACATAGTTACATCTAGCCTGGACGTACATAGTTACATCTAGCCTGGACGTACATAGTTACATCTAGCCTGGGTGTAGTTACGATCTCTCCACATTAATATAGATATAAACAGTGTTTAAATAAATTAAATATTTCTCAAATGATTTGTTGGGATTTAAATAATTATTTTTATTATGGAGTACATCTTGTCTCCATGTAGGTTAATATTGAGCACAGGTATTGTAATATACATCTCCTCAACAACATAATCTCAACAAAAAATATCTTAATGTAAACAAAGGAACTGATTATAAATATAACTCCTAAACAAAAATATTTCCTTCTTCATTCAATAAATATTTAACTCAAACACCAACACTGTTGTGTGTTTTGTTTTTACCATTGGTGAGGCTTTTCACCTTGGCCTTGTTCGCAGTCATTTTATTCATCTCTGCCTTCTTAGGGTCAGTTATTTTGTATATACCTTTTCGGTTACGGGCACCTCGGAGAGCAGTTAACCTGTAGGCTAGGTCAACATCGTCAATTGTCTCAATCTCATTAATTTTCTTCTTTTTACTCTTCTTTTGCTCGCCATTTAACTGTGTCTGGTCCTGGTCAGTTTTCTCCGATGCATTTTGTCTGCGACGTCTGTTATGTTTCCTTGTTTTTGGCTTTCTTACCATAGCCATCTTCAGTGTATCGCCGGTTGGTCTCCTCCAGAGTTTGACTGGTGCGATCAGTCCCATGGCACTCATTGTAATTGACACGAGGACACACAACACAGTCATTGTGAAGGGAGTAGAGGAACACTCATGACAGCGTGATGTCACCTCAAGAAGAAGCGTTTTAAGATTTTGGATTTCCACGTAACATTCATAAGCAGTGATGATGCGACCAATGACAGGCAGCCACCTTGGATCAAACTGAAGGTCACTGTCGGTACTTGTCTCTTGTACTGGAGTGTCGCTCACATATCGCCACACATCAACTACAGTTGAGAGAGAGAACCAATAGAACATTGGCTGGCAAGCATCGGTAGCTTGGTCAACCTCTTTTCTGAGGTCGTCTCTCTACTTTTCTAAATCATGAACCCATGGATCGAAAAGCTGATAATAACAACCCAGTATTTCCAGGATGATTCCCACTGCTAGCATCCACAAGCAGCAGGTTTTCAGTGCCATTTTGCAAGACATTTTGATGACTTAAGCTTATTTTTAGTGCTTTATTTGATTATTTGATAATTTAAATTTGAATCTTGAGCTTAATTATTTCAATCATATACGTATTAATATAATAAATGATGCCCCATTTTACTAAATAGATCAATATTCTGAAAAAATAGTGATATTCGAATTTTCATTTTATAATTGAGTGTGTAGAATTGATTTAAATGGAAGGGAACTGAAATTTAATAGTGTAACAGTGTAAGTGTTTTGTAATGTGAGATGTAGTATAATGTCTAGTGATAGGGAAGTGTTGCATAGTGATAAATATAGTGTTTAGTGATAGTGTAGTATAGTGTTCCTCCTTTCTTATGGTCTTACTGGCCCATACTAGGCAGGTCTTTATAAAACTCCATTCTACCAACAAAAATATTTGTCCAACCCATTTTCAATGCTACCCAGGAATAAGTTTTGATTGTAGTTATGTCTGTCCTGAACATAGTTACGTCTAGCCTGGATGTAGTTACATCTAGTCTGGACATCTAGCCTGGGTGTAGTTACTTCTAGCCTGGGTGTAGTTACTTCTAGCCTGGGTGTAGTTACTTCTAGCCTGGGCGTAGTTACATCTGGGCAGGGCGTAGTTACATCTATCCTGGGTGTAGCTACATCTAGCCTGGGCGTAGCTACATCTAGCCTGGGCGTAGCTACATCTAGCCTGGGCGTAGCTACATCTAGCCTGGGCGTAGCTACATCTAGCCTGGGCGTAGCTACATCTAGCCTGGGCGTAGCTACATCTAGCCTGGGCGTAGCTACATCTAGCCTGGGCGTAGCTACATCTAGCCTGGGCGTAGCTACATCTAGCCTGGGCGTAGCTACATCTAGCCTGGGCGTAGCTACATTTAGCCTGGGCGTAGCTACATCTAGCCTGGGCGTAGCTACATCTAGCCTGGGCGTAGCTACATCTAGCCTGGGCGTAGTTACGTAGCTACTAGCCTGGGCGTAGCTACATCTAGCCTGGGCGTAGCTACATCTAGCCTGGGCGTAGCTACATCTAGCCTGGGCGTAGCTACATCTAGCCTGGGCGTAGCTACATCTAGCCTGGATGTAGCTACATCTAGCCTGGATGTAGCTACATCAATCCTGGGCGTAGTTACTTCTAGCCTGGGCGTAGTTACATCCAGCCTGGGTGTACTTACATCTATCCTGGGCATAGCTACATCTAACCTGGGTGTAGTTACATCTAGCCTGGGTGTAGTTACATCTAGCCTGGGCATAGTTACATCTAGCCTGGGCATAGTTAAATCTAGCCTGGGCATAGTTACATCTATCCTGGGCATAGCTACATCTAGCCTGGGCGTAGTTACATCTAGCCTGGGCATAGTTGCATCTATCCTGGGCATAGCTACATCTAGCCTGGGTGTAGTTACATCTAGCCTGGGCATAGTTACATCTATCCTGGGCATAGCTACATCTAGCCTGGACGTAGTTACATCTAGCCTGGGTGTAGTTACATCTAGCCTGGGTGTAGTTACATCTAGCCTGGGTGTAGTTACATCTAGCCTGGGTGTAGTTACATCTAGCCTGGGTGTAGTTACATCTAGCCTGGGTGTAGTTACATCTAGCCTGGGCATAGCTACATCTAGCCTGGGTGTAGTTACATCTAGCCTGGGCGTAGTTACATCTAGCCTGGGCATAGCTACATCTAGCCTGGGTGTACTTACATCTAGCCTGGGTGTAGTTACATCTAGCCTGGGTGTAGTTACATCTAGCCTGGGTGTAGTTACATCTAGCCTGGGCGTAGCTACATCTAGCCTGGGCGTAGTTACATCTAGCCTGGGCGTAGTTACATCCAGCCTGGGCGTAGTTACATCCAGCCTGGGCGTAGTTACATCCAGCCTGGGCGTAGTTACATCCAGCCTGGGCATAGTTACATCTAGCCTGGGTGTACTTACATCTATCCTGGGCATAGCTACATCTAGCCTGGGTGTAGTTACATCTAGCCTGGACACTAGTTACATCTAGCCTGGGCATAGCTACATCTAGCCTGGGTGTACTTACATCTATCCTGGGCATAGCTACATCTAGCCTGGGTGTAGTTACATCTAGCCTGGGTGTAGTTACATCTAGCCTGGGCATAGCTACATCTAGCCTGGGTGTACTTACATCTATCCTGGGCATAGCTACATCTAGCCTGGGTGTACTTACATCTATCCTGGGCATAGCTACATCTAGCCTGGGTGTAGTTACATCTAGCCTGGGTGTAGTTACATCTAGCCTGGGTGTAGTTACGATCTCTCCACATAAATATAGATATAAGCAGTGGTTAAATAAATTAAAGAAAAGTCTATTTCTCAAATGATTTGTTGGGATTTAAATTCAGTGTTACCTCGGGACATGAACAGCTCAAAACTCGAACAGTTATGTAAGTGTATTTATTTAAGTGCTTTTGTAAGTGTATTTTTGAGGGTCTGAAACAGATTAACCTAATTTACACTATTCCTTGTGGGAACAAATTCGTTCGGTACCAGCACTCGAACAGCCTTCTGGAACGAATTAAGTTCGTATCCCGAGGTACCACTGTAATTATTTTTATTATGGAGTACATCTTGTCTCCATGTAGGTTAATATTGAGCACAGGTATTGTAATATATACATCTCCTCAACAACGTAATTTCAACAAAAAATACCTTAATGTAAACAAAGGAACTGATTATAAATAAAACTCCTAAATCATAATTCACTAAACAAAAATATTTCCTTCTTAATTAAATAAATATTTAACTCACACACCAACACTCTTGTGTCTTTTGTTTTTACCATTGGTGAGGCTTTTCACCTTGGCCTTGTTCGCAGTCTTTTTATTCATCTCTGCCTTCGTAGGGTCAGTTATTTTGTATATACCTTTTCGGTTACTGGCACCTCGGAGGGCAGTTAACCTGTAGGCTAGGTCAACATCATCAATTGTTTCTATCTCTTGAATTTTCCTCTTTTTGCTCTTCTTTTGCTTGCCATTTAACCCTGTCTGGTCCTGGTCAGTTTTCTCCGATGCATTTTGTCTGCGACGTCTGTTATGTTTGCTTGTTTTTGGCTTTCTTACCATAGCCATCTTCAGTGTATCGCCGGTTGGTCTCCTCCAGAGTTTGACTGGTGCGATCAGTCCCATGGCACACATTGTAATTGACATGAGGACACAAAACACAGTCATTGTGAAGGGAGTAGAGGAACACTCATGACAGCGTGATGTCGCCTCAAGAAGAAGTGTTTTAAGATTTTGGATTTCCATGTAACATTCATAAGCGGTGATGACGCGACCAATGACAGGCAGCCACCTTGGATCAAACTGAAGGTCACTGTCATTACTTGTCTCTTGTACTGGGGTGTCGCTCACATATCGCCACACATCAAGTACAGTCGAGATGGAGAACCAATAGAACACTGGCTGGCAAGCATCAGTAGCTTGGTCAACCTCTCTTCTGAGGTCGTCTCTCTCCTTTTCTAAATCACGAACCCATGGATCGAAAAGCTGATAATAGCAACCCAGTATTTCCAGAATGATTCCCATTGCTAACATCCACAAGCAGCAGGTTTTCAGTGCCATTTTGCAAAACATTTTGACGATTCTTATGCTTACTGTTTAGTTCTTTATTTGATTGTTTGATTATAATTTGATTTTCAAACTTAAGCTTAATTATTTCAATAATATATTAATATAATAAATGATGCCCCATTTTACTAAATATATCAACATTATGAAAAAATAGTGACCTTCGAATTTTCAGTTTATAATTGAAAGTGTACATAGAATTTATTTACATAGAAGAGAATCAAAATTTAATATTGTAACAGTGAGTTGTATTATAGTGTCTTATGATGGTGAGTGTAGTATAGTGTGTAGTGATAGTGTAGGTGTGTAGTGATGGTGAGTGTAGCAGGGTAGTGATGGTGAGTGTAGCAGTGTAGTGATATTGAGTGTAGCAGTGTAGTGATGGTGAGTGTAGCAGTGTAGTGATGGTGAGTGTAGCAGTGTAGTGATGGTGTGTGTAGCAGTGTAGTGAAGGTGAGTGTAGCAGTGTACTTATGGTGAGTGTGCAGTGTAGTGATAGTGAGTGTAGCAAGATTTAAATAATATGAGTATGTTACTGAGAACAAGTAATATATATAACTCTGCAAGAACATAATCTCAACAAAAAAAATCTTAATGTAAACAAAGGAACTAATAAGTAAAACTCCTAAATCATTATTCAATAAACAAAAATATTTCCTTCTTAATTAAATAAATATTTAACTCACACACCAACACTCTTGTGTCTTTTGTTTTTACCATTGGTGAGGCTTTTCACCTTGGCCTTGTTCGCAGTCTTTTTATTCACCTCTGCCTTCTTAGGGTCAGTTATTTTGTATATACCTTTTCGGTTACTGGCACCTCGGAGGGCAGTTAACCTGTAGGCTAGGTCAATGTCGTCAATTGTTTCTATCTCTTGAATTTTCCTCTTTTTGCTCTTCTTTTGCTTGCCATTTAACCCTGTCTGGTCCTGGTCAGTTTTCTTCGATGCATTTTGTCTGCGACGTCTGTTATGTTTGCTTGTTCTTGGCTTTCTTACCATAGCCATCTTCAGTGTATCGCCAGTTGGTCTCCTCCAGAGTTTGACTGGTGCGATCAGTCCCATGGCACTCGCTGTAATTGACATGAGGACACACAACACAGTCATTGTGAAGGGAGTAGAGGAACACTCATGACAGCGAGATGTCACCTCAAGAAGAAGTGTTTTAAGGTTTTGGATTTCCACGTAACATTCATAAGCGGTGATGACACGACCAATGACAGGCAGCCACATTGGATCAAACTGAAGGTCACTGTCGGTACTTGTCTCTTGTACTGGGGTGTCTCTCACATATCGCCACACATCAAGTACAGTCGAGATGGAGAACCAATAGAACACTGGCTGGCAAGCATCAGTAGCTTGGTCAACCTCTCTTCTGAGGTCATCTCTCTCCTTTTCTAAATCACGAACCCATGGATTGAAAAGCTGATAATAGCAACCCACTATTTCCAGAATGATTCCAATTGCTAACATCCACAAGCAGCAGGTTTTCAGTGCCATTTTGCAAAACATTTTGATGATTCTTATGCTTGCTGTTTAGTTCTTTATTTGATTGTTTGATTATAATTTGATTTTCAAATTTAAGCTTAATTATTTCAATAATATATTAATATAATAAATGATGCCCCATTTTACTAAATATATCAACATTATGAAAAAATAGTGACCTTCGAATTTTCAGTTTATAATTGAAATTTTACATAGAATTTATTTACATAGAAGAGAATCAAAATTTAATATTTTAACAGTGAGTTGTATTATAGTGTCTTATGATGGTGAGTGTAGTATAGTGTGTAGTGATAGTGTAGCAGTGTAGTGATATTGAGTGTAGCAGTGTAGTGATATTGAGTGTAGCAGGGTAGTGAAGGTGTAGCAGTGTAATGAAGGTGAGTAGCAGTGTACTGATGGTGAGTGTAGCAGTGTAGTGATAGTGTAGCAGGATTTAAATAATATGAGTATGTTACTGAGAACAAGTAGTATATATAATTCTGCAAGAACATAATCTCAACAAAAAAAATCTTAAGCTAAACAAAGGAACTAATAAATAAAACTCCTAAATCATTATTCAATAAACAAAAATATTTCCTTCTTCATTAAATAAATATTTAACTCACACACCAACACTCTTGTGTCTTTTGTTTTTACCATTGGTGAGGCTTTTCACCTTGGCCTTGTTCGCAGTCTTTTTATTCATCTCTGCCTTCTTAGGGTCAGTTATTTTGTATATACCTTTTCGGTTACTTGCACCTCGGAGGGCAGTTAACCTGTAGGCTAGGTCAACATCATCAATTGTTTCTATCTCTTGAATTTTCCTCTTTTTGCTCTTCTTTTGCTTGCCATTTAACCCTGTCTGGTCCTGGTCAGTTTTCTTCGGTGCATTTCGTCTGCGACGTCTGTTATGTTTGCTTGTTTTTGGCTTTCTTACCATAGCCATCTTCAGTGTATCACCGGTTCGTCTCCTCCAGAGTTTGACTGGTGCGATCAGTCCCATGGCACACATTGTAATTGACATGAGGACACACAACACAGTCATTGTGAAGGGAGTAGAGGAACACTCATGACAGCGAGATGTCACCTCAAGAAGAAGTGTTTTAAGGTTTTGGATTTCCACGGAACATTCATAAGCGGTCATGACGCGACCAATGACAGGCAGCCACATTGGATCAAACTGAAGGTCACTGTCGGTACTTGTCTCTTGTACTGGGGTGTCTCTCACATATTGCCACACATCAAGTACAGTCGAGATGGAGAACCAATAGAACACTGGCTGGCAAGCATCAGTAGCTTGGTCAACCTCTCTTCTGAGGTCATCTCTCTCCTTTTCTAAATCACGAACCCATGGATCGAAAAGCTGATAATAGCAACCCAGTATTTCCAGAATGATTCCCATTGCTAACATCCACAAGCAGCAGGTTTTCAGTGCCATTTTGCAAAACATTTTGACGATTCTTATGCTTACTGTTTAGTTCTTTATTTGATTGTTTGATTATAATTTGATTTTCAAACTTAAGCTTAATTATTTCAATAATATATTAATATAATAAATGATGCCCCATTTTACTAAATATATCAACATTATGAAAAAATAGTGACCTTCGAATTTTCAGTTTATAATTGAAAGTTTACATAGAATTTATTTACGTAGAAGAGAATCAAAATTTAATATTTTAACAGTGAGATGTATTATAGTGTCTTATGATTGTGAGTGTAGTATAGTGTGTAGTGATAGTGTAGCAGTGTAGTGATGGTGTGTAGCAGTGTAGTGATGGTGATTGTAGCAGTGTAGTGATATTGAGTGTAGCAGTACAGTGACAGTGTAGCAGTGTAGTGAAGGTGAGTGTAGCAGTATAGCGATAGTGTAGCAGTGTAGTGAAGGTGAGTGTAGCAGTGTAGTGATGGTGAGTGTAGCAGTATAGCGATAGTGTAGCAGTGTAGTGAAGGTGAGTGTAGCAGTGTACTGATGGTGAGTGTAGCAGTGTACTGATGGTGAGTGTAGCAGTGTAGTGAAGGTGAGTGTAGCAGTGTACTTATGGTGAGTGTGCAGTGTAGTGATAGTGAGTGTAGCAAGATTTAAATAATATGAGTACGTTACTGAGAACAAGTAATATATATTAACTCTGCAAGAACATAATCTCAACAAAAAAAATCTTAATGTAAACAAAGGAACTAATAAGTAAAACTCCTAAATCATTATTCAATAAACAAAAATATTTCCTTCTTCATTAAATAAATATTTAACTCACACACCAACACTCTTGTGTCTTTTGTTTTTACCATTGGTGAGGCTTTTCACCTTGGCCTTGTTCGCAGTCTTTTTATTCATCTCTGCCTTCTTAGGGTCAGTTATTTTGTATATACCTTTTCGGTTACTGGCACCTCGGAGGGCAGTTAACCTGTAGGCTAGGTCAACATCATCAATTGTTTCTATCTCTTGAATTTTCCTCTTTTTGCTCTTCTTTTGCTTGCCATTTAACCCTGTCTGGTCCTGGTCAGTTTTCTTCGATGCATTTTGTCTGCGACGTCTGTTATGTTTGCTTGTTTTTGGCTTTCTTACCATAGCCATCTTCAGTGTATCGCCGGTTGGTCTCCTCCAGAGTTTGACTGGTGCGATCAGTCCCATGGCACTCGCTGCAATTGACATGAGGACACACAACACAGTCATTGTGAAGGGAGTAGAGGAACACTCATGACAGCGAGATGTCACCTCAAGAAGAAGTGTTTTAAGGTTTTGGATTTCCACGTAACATTCATAAGCGGTCATGACACGACCAATGACAGGCAGCCACATTGGATCAAACTGAAGGTCACTGTCGGTACTTGTCTCTTGTACTGGGGTGTCTCTCACATATCGCCACACATCAAGTACAGTCGAGATGGAGAACCAATAGAACACTGGCTGGCAAGCATCAGTAGCTTGGTCAACCTCTCTTCTGAGGTCATCTCTCTCCTTTTCTAAATCACGAACCCATGGATCGAAAAGCTGATAATAGCAACCCACTATTTCCAGAATGATTCCAATTGCTAACATCCACAAGCAGCAGGTTTTCAGTGCCATTTTGCAAAACATTTTGATGATTCTTAAGCTTACTGTTTAGTTCTTTATTTGATTATTTGATTATAATTTGATTTTCAAATTTAAGCTTAATTATTTCAATAATATATTAATATAATAAATGATGCCCCATTTTACTAAATATATCAACATTATGAAAAAATAGTGACCTTCGAATTTTCAGTTTATAATTGAAATTTTACATAGAATTTATTTACATAGAAGAGAATCAAAATTTAATATTTTAACAGTGAGTTGTATTATAGTGTCTTATGATGGTGAGTGTAGTATAGTGTGTGGTGATAGTGTAGCAGTGTAGTGATATTGAGTGTAGCAGGGTAGTGAAGGTGTAGCAGTGTAATGAAGGTGAGTAGCAGTGTACTGATGGTGAGTGTAGCAGTGTAGTGATAGTGTAGCAGGATTTAAATAATATGAGTATGTTACTGAGAACAAGTAGTATAGAGTGTAGTGTAGAGTGGGCCGCATCGTGGGACAAAATTAACCTAATTTGCCCGAAATGCTTTGCATAACAAGGGGCTTTCTATATAGTAGTAGTACACGTATGTCATTTTTGTCACCGAGGCTTGTATGCCTTGTACATGTACACGTAGAAATAAATATTATTACTTATATGAATTAAAAATAGCCCTGGGATGGAGAGGAGTAGCGAGACATGGAGGGGGGCACTGTTCTTAACCTCCTTCACTGGAGTACCACTTGTTGCTTGGTGTCGAGTACCACAGTGTCCTTATTTTTATTTGTTTTGCTTAATCCCAGTCCTCGTGCTCTTCCTCCTCCCCTTACTTGCAGCCTTGTGATGCATTTTATTTTGTATATTTTTATCGTATGTTTTTGTATTAATGTTGCAGTTTTAAAACTGTAGTATAGGCGTGCTGCCGGCAAGACACTGATGGAGTAAATGAAAGTTTTTCTTTTTCGGGTGATGTGTTAATAAAAACAAAATTACTTGTGTGTTATCTGTTTGTAGCTACAGGAGCAGAGCTTGGCGTGTAATGTCCCATCTTCCATAATTTTTCATTGTAATTTTTTGTTTCCAATGTGATGGCATGTGTCATCTATGGCAGCCAACATTGTTTCCTTGCACTTTGCTTTAGGGTCTGAGCAGAATTTCTTCACACATAATTTAAAGGGACATCATCTATTCATTTAGGGTTGGTCTCCCATGACATTGTTTTCGATTATTTGTCTTCTGGTACCTCTCCAGTTCATCGTTCAACATATTCTTGAAGAGGCAGCATTGGACTTTTCTATGCGTAATGTAGATTATACATTAATAGTACAGTATACAAAATTGACAAGTAGACGATTAAGATACGTCAACACCTTTGGAGATATTTCACTAACCAATGGTTTTATCAGTCTAAGACAGGTACAACATCAATTTTCTGGAACTTTGGTTCCAAAGCCTTTCTGGATTACTGCTTTTCCACTTTTAGACAGCACAGTATTCCTTGGTCTTGGGGTTGGATAAGTGACATACAGTTTGGTGGTAAATACACTGCCATAGGAATTTCAAGGTCCTGCTCGTAAATTTGTATGGTTCCGGACCATCAGTGTCCGGAAAATCAATGCCGTACCTGTACAGAGAATAATGCTGGATGAAGATTAAGACAAATGTGCAACAGTTTGGTATATTTATTAATAAAATGTTTTGCTTACACAGCTGACTTCTTCAGTCATGTACAAAGGCAGCAGTAGTAATGAAATGAAGATGATGTAATCAGTCCATCATCCTTGGAGAAAAATTATTTGAGGTGGTCAGTCCCTCGGAGAAGAGACTGTTAGTGAAACTTCTCCACTGTGAAGGTACCCAAGTGTTGTACTCGTCTTATTCACCTTGTAGGAATGTTGAGAGCAGCAGTGCATGCAGCAGCAGTTTCACTGAGGCAGCAGTGCAGGTGGCAGCTGCTCTGCTGAGGCAGCAGTGCAGGTGGCAGCTGCTCTGCTGAGGCAGCAGTGCAGGTGGCAGCTGCTCTGCTGAGGCAGCAGTGCAGGTGGCAGCTGCTCTGCTGAAGCAGCAGTGCAGGTGGCAGCTGCTCCACTGAGGCAGCAGTGCAGGTGGCAGCTGCTCCACTGAGGCAACAGTGCAGGTGGCAGCTGCTCTGCTGAGGCAACAGTGCAGGTGGCAGCTGCTCTGCTGAGGCAGCAGTGCAGGTGGCAGCTGCTCTGCTGAGGCAGCAGTGCAGGTGGCAGCTGCTCCACTGAGGCAGCAGTGCAGGTGGCAGCTGCTCGGCTGAGGCAGCAGTGCAGGTGGCAGCTGCTCCGCTGAGGCAGCAGTGCAGGTGGCAGCTGCTCCGCTGAGGCAGCAGTGCAGGTGGCAGCTGCTCCGCTGAGGCAGCAGTGCAGGTGGCAGCTGCTCCGCTGAGGCAGCAGTGCAGGTGGCAGCTGCTCCGCTGAGGCAGCAGTGCAGGTGGCAGCTGCTCCGCTGAGGCAGCAGTGCAGGTGGCAGCTGCTCCGCTGAGGCAGCAGTGCAGGTGGCAGCTGCTCCGCTGAGGCAGCAGTGCAGGTGGCAGCTGCTCCGCTGAGGCAGCAGTGCAGGTGGCAGCTGCTCCGCTGAGGCAGCAGTGCAGGTGGCAGCTGCTCCGCTGAGGCAGCAGTGCAGGTGGCAGCTGCTCCGCTGAGGCAGCAGTGCAGGTGGCAGCTGCTCCGCTGAGGCAGCAGTGCAGGTGGCAGCTGCTCCGCTGAGGCAGCAGTGCAGGTGGCAGCTGCTCCGCTGAGGCAGCAGTGCAGGTGGCAGCTGCTCCGCTGAGGCAGCAGTGCAGGTGGCAGCTGCTCCGCTGAGGCAGCAGTGCAGGTGGCAGCTGCTCCGCTGAGGCAGCAGTGCAGGTGGCAGCTGCTCCGCTGAGGCAGCAGTGCAGGTGGCAGCTGCTCCGCTGAGGCAGCAGTGCAGGTGGCAGCTGCTCCGCTGAGGCAGCAGTGCAGGTGGCAGCAGCCCGGTCATAATGTTGAGAACTCTTCACAAATATTTCCTTGAGTGCAGTGCAAAACTTCAGTGAATAAGTGTGTAGTGTTGAACTTGTATGAAGTGTCTTGGAGGGGGGAGGGATGTGTGGGGCCTCTTCTGGAGTCTCTGGGTAACTTTTAATGTGGTTGTTTGCCTAGTTGTGTGCGTGGGGGGTTGATTCCACCATTACTTCTCAGTTGCATAGCCATTCCAGGCTATGGAGGCCAGCGGAAATGAACTGTCGTTTCTCCAAAGCTATGTAGGTAGATAGTCTTTCTTGGATAACTTCCTAAAGCACTTTTGGTAAACTCAGCCTGTGACTGGTTTTAAAGAGTTTTCTACCCCTTCCCCTTTCTTTGTCCCCTATATCCTGGCCTGAGGTTAAAATTTTTTTAACCTGCCTGGTCAACCAGGCTGTAGTTGCTATTAGCCAGCAGGTCTGCATAGTCATCACAAAGTAATGCAGATGACTCAGCCATTTGGAACTTGGTTCACTTGTCTCAGTCATCCCTGTCATTTCTGATAAGCATTATTATCTTAGAGTTTATATCTACTCATGTTTACTTGATTATGTCACTCATGCCATTGATTTTATTGACTAGCTAGTAATTCCGCAGCTTCTGTTGTGCTTGAATTAAACAATGTTCAGTAAATTTAACTTCAACAGAGTTGACTTGGACAAGATAAACAAAACTAGTAAACATACCCGAGAAACAGTTCCGAGCTCCCCTAATCCACACCGGTGCTTGGAAAAGCCTAACACAGGCAAGATCTGTATAATATGTATTCTGCTAAAAGACCCAATATCAGTAATATCCCCCATTGAAATATCGGTAATATCTATATCAGTAATATCTCCACTGGAATATCGGTAATATCTATATCAGTAATATCTCCACTGGAATATCAGTAATATCTATATCAGTAATATCTCCACTGGAATATCAGTAATATCTCCACTGAAATATCAGTAATATCACCACTGAAATATCTAATATCACTACTGAAATATCAGTAATATCACCACTGAAATATCTAATATCACCACTGAAATATCAGTAATATCACCACTGAAATATCAGTAATATCACCACTGAAATATCAGTAATATCACCACTGAAATATCAGTAATATCACCACTGAAATATCAGTAATATCACCACTGAAATATCAGTAATATCACCACTGAAATATCAGTAATATCTCCACTGAAATATCAGTAATATCACCACTGAAATATCAGTAATATCTCCACTGAAATATCAGTAATATCACCACTGAAATATCAGTAATATCTCCACTGAAATATCAGTAATATCACCACTGAAATATCAGTAATATCACCACTGAAATATCAGTAATATCACCACTGAAATATCAGTAATATCACCACTGAAATATCAGTAATATCACCACTGAAATATCAGTAATATCACCACTGAAATATCAGTAATATCACCACTGAAATATCAGTAATATCTCCACTGAAATATCAGTAATATCACCACTGAAATATCAGTAATATCACCACTGAAATATCAGTAATATCACCACTGAAATATCAGTAATATCACCACTGAAATATCAGTAATATCACCACTGAAATATCAGTAATATCACCACTGAAATATCAGTAATATCACCACTGAAATATCAGTAATATCACCACTGAAATATCAGTAATATCACCACTGAAATATCAGTAATATCACCACTGAAATATCAGTAATATCACCACTGAAATATCAGTAATATCACCACTGAAATATCAGTAATATCACCACTGAAATATCAGTAATATCACCACTGAAATATCAGTAATATCACCACTGAAATATCAGTAATATCACCACTGAAATATCAGTAATATCACCACTGAAATATCAGTAATATCACCACTGAAATATCAGTAATATCACCACTGAAATATCAGTAATATCACCACTGAAATATCAGTAATATCACCACTGAAATATCAGTAATATCACCACTGAAATATCAGTAATATCACCACTGAAATATCAGTAATATCTCCACTGAAATATCTAATATCACCACTGAAATATCAGTAATATCACCACTGAAATATCTAATATCACCACTGAAATATCAGTAATATCACCACTGAAATATCAGTAATATCACCACTGAAATATCTAATATCACCACTGAAATACCAGTAATATCACCACTGAAATATCAGTAATATCACCACTGAAATATCTAATGTCACCACTGAAATATCAGTAATATCACCACTGAAATATCAGTAATATCACCACTGAAATATCAGTAATATCTCCACTGAAATATCTAATATCACCACTGAAATATCAGTAATATCTCCACTGAAATATCAGTAATATCTCCACTGAAATATCAGTAATATCACCACTGAAATATCAGTAATATCACCACTGAAATATCAGTAATATCTCCACTGAAATATCAGTAATATCTCCACTGAAATATCAGTAATATCACCACTGAAATATCTAATATCACCACTGAAATATCAGTAATATCACCACTGAAATATCAGTAATATCACCACTGAAATATCAGTAATATCACCACTGAAACATTACTGATATAGAACAGAAACTAAAACATTCTTAATAAATAGAAGAAACAAATAGCAACAAAGAATCATTTAGAAAATTATAAAAATCCAGCGTATTTCTACTCATATACAAAATATCCAAATTGAAAAACACCTTGAATCAGTGTTCAATAGTACACTAAGTGATGCCAGAGTGTTTTTTTTTTTTTAACAGGGTTTGACAAGGTTATGTTCAGGTTTAAGCTACTTCCTCACTATCTCTACCCACCATCATGACTCGCAAATTCGTAACGACACGATTGCAAACAAACCATACCATGGGTGGGGAGAGAACTCATGGTCTGTCATTAAACTCCAGACTGATGTGTTAGCCACTGGGCCAGCTGGCTACAGTAAGATTCATCCAACTAGGTATATTTATACACCATAGGAAGGTTAGCATAGATTCCACTGGAGTGTTATGAGACCCGTAACGGGTTTTATCCCTGCCCGTGGTATGGTTTATCTATACCCACCCTGCAAATTACGGATTGACATCAGCACAGTTCCCCCAGAATTCGAAAAGGAAATAGAAAACACTTACACATGCAGCACCAGGACCTGATATGTGGAATTTGATATCCAGAAGTACAAAATACAACTGGCACAAATACTCTGCTGTCTTTGTAAGAGCTTAGAACTAGGTGGTAATCCCAGAGGATGCCACCCACAACAGGTTACTAAAACCCAGGTACCTACTTACTGCTAGATGAACAGGGGCAGCAAGTCTAGGGAAACATGCCCAGCATTCCACCTGTGCTGGAAGTGATTTCCGGTCCCTTAGTGTGAGAGCTGAGGACACTTACCAAGTGAATCACTGCACTTTAATTTTAATAAAATACTATAGTGAGCACCAAGTGTCTTCGTTATTTTCTACCTGTAATTCTATAACACAGGTGAGTGTCTAGGAGCAGCCCTTGTCAGTGGAAATAAGCCCCCCCCCCCCTTTTTTTTTTCCTGTTTAGTAGTGGTAGCATGACCCCCCCCCCCCCAAAAAAAAAAAAAAAATCAATCCATCACTGTCTTGCCAGAGGTGCGCTTACACTACAGTTATAAAACTGCAACATTAACCCTTTGAGGGTCCGTCCCGTAGATCTACGGCTTTATGTTCAGGGTCCAAACCGTAGATCTATGTCATGAGCTCAGCTCACTCTGATAAACTGTGAGAGGTACATTTGGGCCTAGATGTGAGAGAATACATCTGTGTGGTATGTGTGCACCACATAAAACAGATCCTGCAGCACGCTGTGTATAATGAGAGAAAAAAGCTGAAATCATGATTTTTCAATTAAAACAGCGACTTTTCAGTGTTTTTTTGTATATTTTTTATAGTTCTATTTGCAATTTCTTGGTCTCATTTGATAAAATGGAAGACATATTACAGAAATAGAGATGATTTTGATTGGTTTTAGCAGTGGAAATGGCTTGAAACTGAGCTCAAAGTAACAGAAATGTTAAATTTTTGCCAATATTCAAGAGTAAACAAACGACCTCACACGTCTAATACATGCTAGCTGGTGGGTCTAATATGCATTCACAAATATCTGGAGAGAGTTCCGGGGGTCAACGCCCCCGCGGCCCGGTCTGTGACCAGGCCTCCTTAGGTCAGTGTCCCAGGATGCGACCCACACCAGTCGACTAACACCCAGGTACCCATTTTACTGATGGGGAACATAGACAACAGGTGGAAAGAAACACGTCCAATGTTTCTACTCTGGCTGGGAATCGAACCCAGGCCCTCACCGTGTGAAGCGAGAGCGTTAACCACCAGGCATAACAGTAAATCTTCTATTTTTTTGTGTGAATAAAAATTCATTGTGAATAAAAAATAAAAATGGAATTTATTTGTAAAGCCTCAAAACGTAACTAATGAACAGAGGAAATGTTAGTTTAGTTCCAGGAATACCTACATTGTTTATTCTGGACCCTATTTTGAAATTGGAATATTTTGAACTTTGTGTTAAATTAGCCAAATTAACAGTTTCCGATCACTTTAATTTGTAGTTGAAACGTTGACTTGGCGATTTCTTGTGCTCAATCGATAGAATAGAAGTAATACTAGTGAAATAGCTAAGAATTTGGTTGACTGGAATAATGTAATTGGCCTAAAATGGGAGTCAAAGTCGGCAAAATTGCCAATTCGTAAATATCGCTGACACATCAAAATTCGCGAGAGCATAATTTCGTCAATTTTCCATCAAATTTCGTACTTTTTGTTTTATTACCTTCACAAAAATATTCTCTACCATTTCATAAGAAAAAATTAATTTTTTTTTTGAAAATTCTTGGACACTGGGGCACCACTTCAGATTTGGGCCTTGGACCCTGAAGGGGTTAACACCCCTCCTTCAGAGTGCAGACACTGTACCTCCCACCTCCAGGACTCAAGTTCGGCCTGCCGGGTTCCCTGAATCCCTTCATAAATGTTACATTGATCACACTCCAACAGCACGTCAAGTCCTAAAAACCATTTGTCTTCATTTGCTCCTGTCTAACACACATACTTGCTGGAAGTCCAAGCCCCTCGCGCACAAAGCCTCCTTTACTCTCCCTCCATTTACACCCATGTTGCTGTGTATAATAATTGTATGTACATGTACCTGTACCTAAATAAACTTAGAAGCCTGAAAAATAGCAAGCAGGTAAGGGTAAGTGTCCCTTCAAGGATCATAAATGCAGCACAGAGAAGCGGATGGGATCAAGCAAGCAAGCAAGCAAGCGGAGTGAAGCGTATGCCAGCGGGGTGGATAGCGGTGTACCAAGTCATGACTGCGGTAACCTCCCTCTTAATGAGGCTGTGGCTATTCTACTCAGCGTGCACCTGTGCCCCCAGGCAGGCACACCTCGTTAACATTCGCGCCTTTAACCCGGTTTATCCAGCACTGGCTCGGCGCGGTCATTAAATCCAGGAGTGAGCGGGCTGGCCTCGGTGTCGAGTGGGACAAGAGGTGGCACTGCTTTGCAAGGGGTAGATAGATGGTGAGAGGGAGTGTCAGCCATTAGCAAGTTATGTAATAGATTTATGACCAATAATAGTTGAACGATTATTTAATGTACTATTATTATTTGCATAAGTATAATAAATAAGTACAGTGTTTTAAATACTATATCATAATAATAATGGCCCTAAGTGTTTAGTGGTTCGTGAAGGGCAATAAAATTAGAGTACAGTTAGTTGGGCACTGTGACCCGTACGGGTTTAGGGCTTGATTTGAGTAGTATATTAATGGTGAGACAGTGTATATTGTATGGTAGATAGTGGAATGTGGAGACTGGCAAGAGACGAAACACAGATTATGGGAGGCGAGAGAGATAATGACACGAAACAGTGAGAGAGAATAAGAGATGAAAGTAAGAGATAAGGGGTTACTAGTATTGGTAATAGTGTTGGTGGTGGTGATAGTGTTTGACAGGTAGGTATGTATGGATAAATATTTTATTTTTTATTTTATTAACACACTGGTCGATTCCCACCAAGGCAGGGTGGCCCGAAAAAGAAAAACTTTCATCATCATTCACTCCATCACTGTCTTGCCAGAAGGGTGCTTTACACTACAGTTATGAAACTGCAACATTGACACTCCTCCTTCAGAGTGCAGACACTGGATAAATATATAATATATAAATATACGTATATGTAATGTACGGTATGTATGTGTGTGTGTGTGTGTGTGTGTGTGTGTGTGTGTGTGTGTGTGTGTGTGTGTGTGTGTACTGGGAGATTAGTTCAACTAGATGCTACAGGCATCTGGGGATCAATTCTTGAATAAATGTTCTAGAAAACACATGCACACATTCGTGCACAGACGCACACACATGCACACACACATGCACACACACATGCACAAACACATGCACACACACATGCACACACACATGCACACACATGCACACACACATGCACACACACATGCACACACACATCACACACATGCACACACACATCACACACATGCACACACATGCACACACACATGCACACACACATGCACACGCACATGCACACACACATGCACACGCACATGCACACGCACATGCACACACACATGCACACACACATGCACACACGCACATGTACACACGCACATACACACACACACACACACACACACACACACACACACACACACACACACACACACACACACACACACACACACACACACACACACACACCTAGAAAGGAATGATCTCATCAACAGCAGCCAACATGGTTTCAGGGATGGGAAATCCTGTGTCACAAACCTACTGGAGTTCTATGACAAGGTGACAGCAGTAAGACAAGAGAGACAGGGGTGGGTGGGTTGCATTTTCTTGGACTGCAAGAAGGCGTTTGACAGTTCCACACAAGAGATTAGTGCAAAAACTGGAGGACCAAGCAGGGATAACAGGGAAGGCACTACACTGGATCAAGGAATACTTGTCAGGAAGACAGCAGCGAGTCATGGTACATGACGAGGTGTCAGAGTGGGCACCTGTGACCAACGGGGTCCCACAGGGGTCAGTCCTAGGACCAGTGCTGTTTCTGGTATTTGTGAACGACATGATGGAAGGAATAGACTCCGAAGTGTCCCTGTTTGCAGATGACGTGAAGTTGATGAGAAGAATTCATTCGATCGAAGACCAGGCAGAACTACAAAGGGATCTGGACAGGCTGCAGACCTGGTCCAGCAATTGGCTCCTGGAGTTCAACCCCACCAAGTGCAAAGTCATGAAGATTGGGGAAGGGCAAAGAAGACTGCAGATGGAGTACAGTCTAGGGGGCCAGAGACTACAAACCTTGCTCAAGGAAAAAGATCTTGGGGTGAGTATAACACCAGGCACATCTCCTGAAGCACACATCAACCAAATAACTGCTGCAGCATATGGGCACCTAGCAAACCTCAGAACAGCATTCCAACATCTTAATAAGGAATTGTTCAGGACCCTGTACACCGTGTACGTTAGGCCCATATTGGAGTATGCGGCACCAGTTTGGAACCCCACACCTAGCCAAGCACGTAAAGAAACTAGAGAAAGTGCAAAGGTTTGCAACAAGACTAGTTCCAGAGCTAAGAGGTATGTCCTACGAGGAGAGGTTAAGGGAAATCAACCTGACGACACTGGAGGACAGGAGAGATAGGGAGGACATGATAACGACATACAAAATACTGAGAGAAATTGACAAGGTGGACAAAGACAGGATGTTCCAGAGACTGGACACAGCAACACGGGGACACAGTTGGAAGCTGAAGACACAGATGAATCGCAGGGATGTTAGGAAGTATTTCTTCAGCCACAGAGTAGTCAGGAAGTGGAATAGTTTGGGAAGCGATGTAGTGGAGGCAGGATCCATACATAGCTTTAAGCAGAGGTATGATAAAGCTCATGGTTCAGGGAGAGTGACCTAGTAGCGACCAGTGAAGAGGCGGGGCCAGGAGCTCGGACTCGACCCCTGCAACCACAATTAGGTTGTGTGTGTATGTATGTGTGTACGTATATATATATATATATATATATATATATATATATATATATATATATATATATATATATATATATATATATATATATATATATATATAATAAATAATATCTCATTCAGTCATTCTTCAAACAGGAGCATTAAAGCTCATAAGTCATGGAACACGATGTGTGATTTATTATTATTTTTTTTATCACACTGGCCGATTCCCACCAAGGCAGGGTGGCCCGAAAAAGAAAAACTTTCACCATCATTCACTCCATCACTGTCTTGCCAGAAGGGTGCTTTACACTACAGTTTTTAAACTGCAACATTAACACCCTTCCTTCCTGTGTGATTAGGCTATTATTATTATTGTTATATTTCTTCTTACCTACATGAGTCCTGGAGGGGTTTGAGATATTTGCAGTTTGGAGGGACATCTAAACTGCCATATCTGAGCGCCTCTGCAAGGGCAGTGATTGTGTGCGTGTGATGGTGAAAGTGTTGAATGACCAAAAAAAAAAAATTGTTTTTTTTGTGGGGGGGGGGGGTGTTCTTTCTTTTTGGGTCACTCTGCCTCGGTGGGAAACAGCCAACGTGTTAAAAAATATATATGCAAGTATGGTGGTGAAGCAGCAGGAGGGAGAGAGAGTACTGGAGGAAGTATTGTCTGGGTGGGTGGAACAAAGCCAAGAAAGACAATGACACTCGGTGGTGCCACGCCTACCACTTGTCAAATACTGTACTTACCTTTATTTTGCTTATTTTTTTTTTTATCTGCAAGAATTGTGGGTTGCTGTAGAGTGAGTGAGTGTACTCACCTATTTGTACTCGCCTATTTGTGGTTGCAGGGGTCGAGTCACAGCTCCTGGCCCCGCCTCTTCGCTGATTGCTACTAGGTCCTCTCTCTCCCTGTCCCATGTGTGTGTGTGTGTGTGTGTGTGTGTGTGTGTGTACTCACCTATTTGTGGTTGCAGGGGTTGAATCATAGCTCCTGGCCCCACCTCTTCACTGATTGCTACTGGGTCCTCTCCTTGCTCCATGAACTGTATCATACCTCGTCTTTAAACTACATATGGTTCCCGCCTCCACTACATCACTTGCTAGGCTATTCCACTTCCTGACAACTCTGTGACTGAAGAAATACTTCCAAACATCCCTTTGACTCATATTGTCTATAATTGTTTAAAATTTTGTTTTGCAAGCATAGAGGAAACATTATGAAATCGATGTTGGGAACTGCAAAAGAAAATTAATTTAGATGAGCCTGGCCCATTGCCAGGCTCCAAGAGCAGTAAAATTATCGAAACTCTTTAAATAAATTTTTTTTTTTTTTTTGAAAATTCTTGGACACTGGGGCACCACTTCAGATTTGGGCCTTGGACCCTGAAGGGGTTAACACCCGTCCTTCAGAGTGCAGACACTGTACCTCCCACCTCCAGTAGTAGATTGATGATAGGTTGGGTTTTGAGGCCCCGAGGCTACTACAGAACCCAGAAAAGTAACTCGTATAAGAAGGGTTAAACCATGGCATTTCTGGCTGTGTATTCTTCCTCCATTGAATTTATTCATATGGGAATAGTCATCAGGTAATTATTTAGGTAAACAAATG
Source organism: Cherax quadricarinatus (assembly GCF_038502225.1). Classification (NCBI taxonomy): domain Eukaryota; kingdom Metazoa; phylum Arthropoda; class Malacostraca; order Decapoda; family Parastacidae; genus Cherax; species Cherax quadricarinatus. The sequence continues at coordinate 8,588,288 of NC_091389.1, read as the reverse complement.
GATTTTTTTTTTTAAGGTAGAGTGTTTACATCATTACTAAACAGTTCCTCCTTCAACAGCTTTTGGATTGCGCCGACCTGGAAAGCGAGTTGGATCCAGCATGGGGTGTTGTACAGTGAGTTGGTGCATAGAGTGATTAACCTTCCAAGCTTTTCTTGGGGTCCCTATTCAAAACTGTTTGACGTGTGCATATTAAGTGTTGCAGAACTAACCTACCTAACACAGTGTAGTAGTGTAATACGCACTGGTGCAACTAGCATTGGTGCAACTAGCATTTGGTGTAACTAGCATTTGGTGCAACTAGCATTGGTGCAACTAGCATTTTTGCAACTAACATTGGTGCACCAAGTTATAATCTCTTATGTAGTTATCAATATACAGAAGGGCCCTGCATATACAGTGCCTATTTTCAGTGTTCCATGTTTTCGTTGGCTTTCAATTGAGTCATTGTTCATTACGTTCCACCCGCTGGTGATAGTCACCACCAAGTGGAACATAATAAACAATGGCTTAATTTGAAGCCAATGAAAATGTGGAACACTGAGGAGGTGGTTGTATATGCAGGGCCCTTCTGTGTGTCGTCGGTGACATTGTAAGCCTCTTGAAAAAATGTGTACCTTACCTATAATTAGTGTACCATTGTTCATGAATATCGTATGGTACTGTTTGTTCAGATCTTAACATCTGTCAACACAGTCATCTGATTGGTACTTCTAATACAGTCAGTTTGTGCCTGGGGGTGAGAACAGGACTATCATGTATGAAAACACGGAAGCTGAATGTGTTTGTGATCAGCCAGGTTGTGGCACCTGTGTTCTTCATGCTGCTGTCACCAACAGCATTAAGCAGAAGGCCCGGTCTGAGATTGGTCTTTGAAACATAACAAAAATTGGCTGATGTATATACAAGTTAACTTATAAATTATCAATGGAATTCCTTACAGTAGACTGCTGTACGTATTTGGAAATTACTAAATAAAGCACGAGGTCCATGGTTCAACCCCTGGTACAGATAGAAACATTAGGACATGTTTCCTTAAGACACATGCTGTCCCTGTTCACCTAACAGTAAATAGGTACCTGGGTGTTAGTGGACTGGTGTGGGTGTCATCCTGTGACAAGATTGACTTAATTTGCATGAAATGCTCTGCATAACAAGAGGCTTTCTATATTGTATAAGTTGTACATTTACTTGTAGAGATAAAGATAAGTAAGTTTATTCAGGTATACACAAATACAGTTACATAGAATTATCATACATAGCAGCATATGTGTAGACAACCTGGGATAACACAAAAAAGTCAGAGTGACTTCTTTTTATTACAATGAAACAGTGAGAGAAGCTGTCATGAGGGTGCCATCACAAGTGGAGTGCCACAGTGATCACTGCTGGCTCTGATGTTCTTCATTTATGTAAACATCTGCCAGAGATAATTACATATAAATGATTGCAGGGAAATTATGACTTGAGCAGTTGGGGTGATAGCTGTATGGGGAAGTTTAAGAACGAGCCTGGCCCATGGCCGGGCTCTAAGAGTAGTGAGACACTCGAAACTCGTCAAAGGTGTGTCAGAATTCATCAAAGGTATGAGAACAAGCAAACCTCATGCACTTATTGATCATTCTTAACCCTTAATAATTAAATGGTCCAAACGTATACATACGTTCATGCGCGTAGCGCCCCAAACGTATATATACGTTTTCTTTGTCATTCATTCAACATTGCCAACATTTTCTTTGTCATTCATTCAACATTGACTCAGGCTTATCAAAATAAGCCTGAGTCACCTAGACATGAGAGAATGGGTGTGCGCACTCACTGTGTGCCATATTAAAATAATTGGGGATGCCTGGGTACCATATGCTCTTTTTTCCTTTTAAAAGAAAAGATTTTTTTTTTTCCTCAAAAAATTTGGGGCGCTACGCGAGTGAACGTATATATACGTTTGGACCGTTTAAGGGTTAAATTAATATCCCTCAGTTAATAGGGAAAGAATGTTGCACCACAGATGCTGACACTCCTCTACTTGTGGCAGGTTGAACAGGTACACATCAGACAAGCCTAGCCCAGGGTCGGGCTGATAGTGAAGGAAAACTCTCAAAAACAGTCGCAGGTATGTGGTACAGCAAAAATTTGTAGCTGTAATATGGTGTCTGTACCAGACCAGCTAAGAGCTGTTACCTACATCAGCTCATTTGAGAGCATTTTTATTGTTATGAGACATACAAGTAGGAAACAGGATGAAGTTGGAGCCATCTGTGGGCCAGCATTTTCATTTGATCAACTGACTTTATCTCGTTGACATCATTATCCTGTACGAATGTGTTCCATACTAGAGTCATCCTGGGTATGTATGATCTCAGATGGAGTGATGTTCTGGAGAAGGGTACAGCCAGAGTGAAGTTGCTGCTTTCTGCCCGTCTTGTGGCATAAAAACTTGTTTCACGCTGTCCTCGAAGTGGATCAAAGTGTGGTATTTTGACAATATTGGCCTTGTACATAACAGTAAGGCCACCCACATCCCTCCTATGTTGAAGGCTCTGCTGAAATGACAGATCTATCCAGGATGGGTCCAGGCGAGAGATGAAACGTCTTGCTCTGTTCTCTACTCTGTCAAGCAGTTGCAGATGAGAGGGGGGGCAGGCAAACCAAGAAAGTGGAGCATACTCAAGGTGTGAGCGTACTTGTGCCTCGTACAGGATCTTGCAACCCCTACTGTCAAGCAGATGCGAGATACGGCGAAGTGCTGTAAGCTTCCTGGCTGCCTTGTTTGCAAGATTTACAACATGGTTCTTCATGGTTAGTTTGGAGTCAAATTTCACCCCAAGGATATCAACTTCTCCAGGTGCCAACACCCTCCAATTCATCCTTACTACTGCACCAGCATTACCATCGTGGTGCCTAGAGACGATCATCATTTGCGTTTTCTCAGGTGCAAATGTTACTTGCCATCTATTTCCCCAAGCTGATATAGCTCTCAGCTGGTGATTGATGTAGCTTAGAGCAGCTGGCATTTCTTCTCTTGGATAAGTGAATGTCAGTGTACAGTCGTCTGCATATGCATGTGATTCTGGGATGAGATGAAGAAGGTCATTGAAGTAGACATTCCATAACAATGGACCCAGCACGCTTCCTTGTGGAACACTTGCCCCAATAGGATGTCTTGCTGATTCTGTTCCATTGAGAACTACACTTAGATATCTACCATGAAGGTAATCACTGAGGAGACATAGCGTAGAGCCTGCAATTCCCAGTGCTTGAAGTTTTGCTAAGAGGCCCTGGTGCCACACCCGGTCGAAAGTGCCATCAATGTCCAGTGCTACCACACAGCTGACTTTGGATTCATCCAGTGACTGGTGCCACTTAGTGGAGAGGTTTAACAACAGATCAGCAGCAGAGTAACCTTTCCTGAAGCCATATTGACGATCACAAAGTAGTGAGTGGTAGTCAAAAAACTCTGTCATTTGTCTTGAGATTATTGTCTCAAGGATCTTACCAGTGATTGACAGGAGTGACACTGGTCTGTAGTTGCTGATTTCTGATCTGCTCTTCTTTTTGTGAACAGGGACTACATTTGCCTCTTTCCCCTCTCTCTCTCTCCCCTCTCTCTCTCTCTCCCCTCTCTCTCTCTCCCCTCTCTCTCTCTCTCCTCTCTCTCTCTCTCCCCTCTCTCTCTCTCTCCTCTCTCTCTCTCTCCTCTCTCTCTCTCCCCTCTCTCTCTCCCCCCTCTCTCTCTCCCCTCTCCCCTCTCTCTCCCCTCTCTCTCCCCTCTCTCTCTCCCCTCTCTCTCTCTCTCCCCTCTCTCTCTCTCCCCTCTCTCTCTCTCTCTCCCCTCTCTCTTCTCTCCCCTCGCTCTACTCTCCCTCTCTCTCTCTTCTCTCCCTCTCTCTCTCCCCTCTCTTTCCTCTCCCCTCTCTTCTCTCCCCTCTCTCTCTTCTCTCCCCTCTCTCTCTCTCTTCTCTCCCCTCTCTCTTCTCTCCCTTCTCTCTCTCTCTTCTCACACCTCTCTCTCTCTCTTCTCTCCCCTCTCTCTCTTCTCTCCCCTCTCTCTCTCTCTATTCTCACCCCGCTCTCTCTCTCTTCTCTCCCCCCCCTCTCTCTCTCTCCTCTCCCCTCTCTCTCTCTCTCTCTTCTCTCCCCTCTCTTCTCTCTCTCTCTCTCTCTCTCTTCTCTCTCCTCTCTCTCTCTCTCTTCTCTCTCCTCTCCTCTCTCTCTTCTCTCTCCTCTCTCTCTCTCTTCTCTCTCCTCTCTCTCTCTCTTCTCTCCCCTCTCTCTCTCTCTCCTCTCCCCTCTCTCTCTCTCTCTCCTCTCCCCTCTCTCTCTTCTCTCCCCTCTCTCTCTCTCTCCTCTCCCCTCTCTCTCTCTCTCTCCTCTCCCCTCTCTCTCTCTCTTCTCTCCCCTCTCTCTCTCTCTTCTCTCCCCTCTCTCTCTTCTCTCCCCTCTATCTCTTCTCTCCCCCCTCTCTCTTCTCTCCCCCCTCTCTCTTCTCTCCCCCCTCTCTCTTCTCTCCCCCCTCTCTCTTCTCTCCCCCCTCTCTCTTCTCTCCCCCCTCTCTCTTCTCTCCCCCCTCTCTCTTCTCTCCCCCCTCTCTCTTCTCTCCCCCCTCTCTCTTCTCTCTCCTCTCCCCTCTCTCTCTTTCTTCTCTCCTCTCTTCCTATCTCTCTCTCTTCTCTCTTTCCTAGTTTCCCTAGAAAGTCTTACCAAACTGGCAGAATTACTCGTTTACCGACGACTCAGACTTAAGACGGGCTCTCTGACCAGTATTCATACCTAAATAATGTATATTACAGCTGATTTCGTCTTTTCTGTTTATTACAATATACAGTACACTACGGTGTAAACATTTAAAAATATACTAAAAATGTTATAAATAGTGCAAAAGTGACATTAAAACAATATCAAAGATGGTTGACACAAACCCACTACCATTATAGTATGATCCTCGCTTAGCGACGAAATCATTTACCGATGTGGTCTTAGGAAAAGAACTCCGTCATTAGCCCTTTCAGGGTCGAGAGGCCCTCTCCTAAACTTGTTCTCATGTTCAAAAATTTTTCAGAAAAAAAAAATTAATTATTTTTTCTCACGAAAAGATAGAGAATCTTTTCCCTATCATAATGACACCAAAAGTATGAAATTTGATGGAAAACTTATGGAATTATGCTCTTGCGAAGTTAGCGGTCTCAACAATGTTTACGCATCGGCGATTTTGCCCACTTTGAGCCCTATTTTTGGCCAATTCCAGTGTACTAGTTGACAAAAATCATAACTATTTCGCTAGAACCCCATTTCTTTCTATCGAATGAGTACAAGAAACCACCCATTTACCGACTTCAACTATCCAATAAAGTGGTCAGAAATTAGCAATTTTGCCAATTTCACACAATTTCAAAAGATGCCAATTTCTGGTACTAAAATAACATTTCTTCTGTTCATTAGTCACGTCCCCAGGCCTCTCTTAAATTCTTTTGCTTTCCACTTTGAATTTTTATTCTCACAAAAAATAGAAGATTTACTGTTATGCAGACTACTGTATTAGTGTAGAAATGGTATAAATAATATCATCACACGTGAAAGAATATTAAACTCACCAGTTGACATGTATTGGACGAGTAGCATGATTTGTTTACTTTTGAACTTTTGCAAAAATTGAAGATTTCTACTACTTTGAGCTCAATTTCAAGGAACTTTTCATTGTGAAACCAGTCAAAATCATCTCAATTTCTATAATATGTCTTCCATTCTATAAAATGAGACCAGGAAAACTAAAATACAACAATAAATACCATACGAAAATACAGTGCAAAGTTGCTGTTTTAAACCAGAAATACGGTCATAGTTTTTTCGTTTCTCATTATGCACTGTGTGCTGCAGGATTTTTTTATACTGTGCACACTGACCACATAGACCCATTCTTTCATATGAAGGCCTACTAGCTTTCTCTTGCTAGATTTGAAGGCGCTAGAATTTAGGTGTACTAGTACGTCAATAACCCTGGTGCGTAAGCCGTACTAGTACGTCAGAAACCCTGAAAGGGTTAAGTGAGGAGAGGTTGTATTTATATGCAAGGACTTGATACTCCTACACCCATATAGGGCTACAGAAGCTATGACAAAAAATGTTTACTCAAGATATAATACCGCACATTTTGTTTTTGCATTTGTTCGTATTTTTTAACATGTGTTACACCCCTGCAGTGCCTCTAATGGTTTCGAGGGTAAGTACTGTATATATGTATAAGTGCATTTTTAGCTGCAAGTGAATTCGTAGTTTATACAATCATGTCTTAACAGTTTTGATATTGTTGTAACACTTGTTTAATGCCTTTATTTTGTTCTTTATATTACTGAAGTAACAGCTCTAATCTGAATTTGACTTTGCAAAGTGCACAAGTAACACCATTAACCCAGTTTTGTCTTTGAATAGATCAGGGGTGCCAGCACTCTTCATATTTGTAATTTCTTTTTCTCTCTAATTTTTTCTCATTTCTCTTCAATTTTCTTCTGGTTCTTGTTCTTTTCACCTCTTTCATCCCTCTCTACATCTATCCTCTTCTAATTTTCCTTCTTACTATGAAATGTTATTCTTTTTTCTTAAATTCTGCCACATTTTATACCTGGTTTATTGCTTTTCTCCATGGTCACCTTTCTTCATTTGCCAGACAGGACAAGCATTGAAGAAAGTATTTAGAGAAAACCCTAGAGGGAGACTGCAGTAACACTGCATGCAGCACAGCACATGGTACAGGACCTAGGAGTGCTGCCGTGCAGCAGAGAGCCTTGCCCTACACGCCACCCTTGGGCGCTTTGGCATTAAGGTCAAGTCAATCGGGAGAGGACAGGAGTGAAATTGGCTCTTCAGAAGCAAGAGAGACGGAACTGAGCAACTGCCGGGCCTATTTTTTGTCGTCTCAAGTAAACTGTCATGTTTATGCTGAAAGATAAATTGGCCTATCTTGGGCATAGCTTTGTAAGTAGTACTGTACTTAACAGCAGTTCTCAGTACATAGCCCGAAGTAGCACTCTTGAAGAAAAAGGCTTTAGAGGATTGCGATTTCTCAAGTAATTTTTTCCATCGTACTTCTGCCTTTTTGAGCAGAGATGAAACAGTACCATGTTAGTAGGTTGGCAACCACAGTAGTGCTTTATATTTTTAAGAGATTCCCATCTTCCTGGAATTTTAAGTTTTCAGCTTGTGTTGTTAAACTAGCGTAGTTTTGACCCAGTGAGCCTTTTTTTAGACTAAGATTTTCAGCGATGCCATTTGAAGAAATTGATCCTGACAAGCTGTTGCACTGAGTATTTTTTTATGTTGCTGCCTCTGAAGAAGATCTACATAGCTGAGGCAGTTTCAAGAAATTTAAAGTCTGCATCATAAGGGTGTTTTTTGTAGATTTTTCCCGAGATTCGCTAGTAAAAACAGAATGTTTTGTTTATTGCAAGACATTTAATATGGTTATAGTATTTAGCTCTGCTGCTATTTATACTAGATTGCATGCTTAAACTGAGCATAGCCCTCGTGTGTCCTTAAACTATACAGGTGCTCCTAGACTTATGATGGTTCGACTTATGATATCTCGACTCCATGATGGTGCAGCATCAATTACTTTGGAGATGAAACTAGATAATTACCCAGCATGAAGGTGGCAAGTCCATAACTTGTATACTTTTTTTTTTTTTTAATTTTCGATACTGGTATTTAGTTAGTTACAATAATTATTTGTTTACTTGTTCAGCGATAGTAGTTATTTATTTACCATATTTCGCAGCTTATAAGACTTGTTTTAGTTTCAGTGGCTCGGCATTGGACGTAACTGGGAGAGCCACAGCCCACCCCCGCACCCCAAACTTATAGCTCCCATCACTGACCGTCAGTTTATAGGATGTAGGATGGTTTTTGGAGACATTTTATGGAAAAATGCGTCTAATAAGCCACAAAGTACGGTATTTATTTACTTAGCACATATTCATTTTCAACTTACAGTAGGTTCATCAGAACATAACCCCATTGTGAGTTGAGGAGCACCTGTATTCAATCTCCTTACATAGCAGTGTTGGGTTAAATTTACATCACCTAAAGTTACGTACACTTGTATATGTGTACCTCGTGCACATTTCTTTATACGTATCCACGTGGGAGTTTAATGTTATCCTTATTTTAGAGATGAGGGGATCCTGTCTGGTGGTGAATTGTTTACTTGTAACAATATGTAAAGTAAAAGGACACAAGTGCAACTAATGTGACATTTTATTGTGGCAACGTTTCGCTCTCCAGGAGCTTTATCAAGGCTTAATAAAGCTCCTGGAGAGCGAAACGTTGCCACAATAAAATGTCACATTAGTTGCACTTGTGTCCTTTTACTTTACATATTGTCGGTAATTCTACCAACTTTATTACTTGTAACAGCAATGACCCTAGTGTAGTCAGCAGGTTTTTGTGCTTGCTTGAGTTGCCTACGATCTACTTATTTGCATCACTTTACCACCTGGGTTTTCAAAGCTAATCTTTCGCAGTCACATGTTGGCAACAACATCCACAACCACTTTCAGGGTCTTTCTATTTTCTCAAATTGCTCCTCAATATGCATGGTTTACCACCCCCTTTGATTTCTGTTTTTTTGACGAGTTCCTTGTGATGGTACAAAAGTGTTGTGTGTGTGTATACTCACCTATTTGTGGTTTCAGGGGTTGAGTCATAGCTCCTGGCCCTTGTGTGTGTGTGTGTGTGTGTTTTGCATACTGTTCTACATTGTCTCATTTCTCTCGTGTATTTAGTGTAATATTTCTTATAATATACATATGTGAAAAATTAAATTCAAATTGTAATTTTCCAATCTGTTGTTTTACAAAGGCATTTTCTTGGGGAAAAGAAATGCTCAAGCAGTGGCTTTCAGACCATTACAACTAAAACTTGAAATTACCCGAGGGTGAGTAGCTGAAGGAATGAGCGGGCCCCGCTTTACGGTGTTTCGTTTACAGCGTTTTGCTGTTGCAGTGGTTTTCAATTCTAGCCATTCTTCATTAATCAGACGTCCTACAATAACTATTCACTCACTATAGGCCAATGATGAAAATATTTTAAGGTAACTTATGTGTGTACCTCAGTAGTAGGTTGGTAGACAGCAACCACCCAGGGAAGTACTACCGTCCTGCCAGATGACTATGAAACAGAAACCTGTAACTGTTTTGCATGATGGTAGGATTGCTGGTTTCTTTTTCTGTTTCATAAACACGCTAGATAACAGGGATATCTTGCTACTCCTACTTACACTTGGGTCACACTTCACAGACACGCACATGCATATATATATATATATATACATACATCTAGGTTTTTCTCCTTTTTCTAAATAGCTCTTGTTCTTCTTTATTTCTTCTATTGTCCATGGGGAAGTGGAAAAGAATCTCTCCTCCGTAAGCCATGCGTGTCGTATGAGGTGACTAAAATGCCGGGAGCAATGGGCTAGTAACCCCTTCTC